>NC_088206.1:35194232-35494232 GCF_037126465.1 Ornithodoros turicata | reverse complement strand
AGTATATGTAATTTTTCATGGCTCTTTTTTTCTTTCACTGCTAAAGCAGAAGAAAATCCCTTGGTAAAGCTGAATAGTGTTCTATCATGGAAAGTTGGTTTGTTTGTTTGATTTTATTGGGTGCTCGATGAAGTAAGCAGTACTTAATCTTGCAGTTATGGGTATTTGAGCAGAAATGTTGGTGTCTGAGCCAGGAGTATAGATTCCTATAAAGCACCTCTCCTTGAGCATTCCTGAGCCGCTGTGTGCGCGCGCGTGTGTGCTTTTTTCTTGGTTTGTGACGTCATCATGGCATGTTGAGACTTGTTTAGCAGTGTTACGATTCTACCCGCTGCTAGTATCTTGTTGTTATCTTGTGCTAGCCGCGTAGCGATGTGTGGTGACTCTGCGATTATTCCTGAGGTCTTAAGCCTTTTCCCTTAAGTGAATTTGTGTACCCTTGTCCTGTGGTTTCTTTACGCAGGGACAATGCGACTGTATGTAGCATTATGCAATAATTATCTGATAGGAGAAATGGGTGTTTTGTCAGTTGACGGTAGTTAGCTTTAATTTTTGAAGTCATAGCTATTTTGCTATTCGAGCAGAAATGCTGGTATCTGAGGGTTTAACGCTGAGGGTAGAAATTCCTGTGTGAGATGAATCTGCATTTCACTGTAATTTGTTTCATTTAAGTAATATTATTGAAATTCCGGAGCCAAAAAGGGGTGGTTGTGTGCATGCTCATGGAAGCGACTTGCATGTCGGAATGACATGTGATGAGAGCGCGAACTTTGCGCTCAGGTGCGGCAATGGTGTAGGCGGACGGAGCATTACGTGAAGCCAAGGGCAAGCTGCGACCTTGAACATGCAGAGCGAGTTAATTTTAGGATATGACGACTCCTCGCACCCGTGCATGTTGGGGCATGCAGCGAGGTCGCCGCTATATAAGTGGGGAGGATGTGTAAAGCGGCAGCAGTCTTCGCATCGCTTCGGGAGTGTGCGGAGCTCGCTTCAAAAGTAAGTATTTTTCATCCACGCTCTGTGGTGCACGTTTTCTTAGTGTTTCTTCTTTTTTTTTCAGTGCCTAGATGCGTGTTCTGCTTTTTTGATCCTCATGATATCATGGGTGATGAGCCATTGGAAGAGAATTCACCATCTTCTCCAGACATTTCACCTGCCACATTGCATGCTCACGTCGAGCGATCACATCCCTATGTGGACATTTCCTTCCTGCCTTTCTTTCAAACTGATAGCGCATTTCGAGGTATCGTCAAAGCGTTTGTGCTATTGGCATCTGTTCACGATCAGGGAGTAGAGGACTTGCGACAATATTTAATGAACCACCTCCACAATATAATTGCTATTTTGCGAGCGCAAAGAATACCCTTTAGGTTTTGCATTTGTTCTGACGTTCTAATGATGAAAGAAAATCGAGGGGATGTAACCGCACACATAGCTCATTTTATGGCGCTTGCTCGCGAAGTCCACAGCGATGGAGCTATCGTAAATACTTTGATGGATGTGATTCAGGAGTCCACCGGGCGCATTGAAAATTACCAGCGCGAGGGTAGTGGGTTTGTATCCACTGACGTGCAAAAAGTTCAATTGTGTATTTCCGCTGTGAAAACTAAAAAGTTTGGATGCGAGGGGGTACTTCCCACAAATTTGGCTAAACGCAGGAACGTGTTAACGAATATCCATTTACCAGCACACAAGGAGGGTGAATGTTTTAAATACAATACACTCGCTCTCCTGCATCCACAGGAAAGGAATTCGTGGAAAAAATGTGAAAATTATGCAACAGAGTACTGGTGGCCTAGTCACTTCCCTGTATCCTTCTCTGATCTGGATGAGTTCGAAGAGAAAAATAGGATATCTGTGTACGTGTACGCGTACGTCGATCAGGGAGTGCACGTGTCACGACCCCCAAAACTGGAAAGCGAAAAGAAAATTCACTTATTGGAGGTTGACGAGCATTTTTTCGGAATTAAGTCCCTCGAGCGTTTGCTGACGAGAAAGAACACGCGTTTCGTATGCGAACGTTGCACTCGCTCTTTTAATGAGGAAAAGAGCATGGCGAAACATCGACGCCTTTGCGCGGACGTGAACGAAATCCTATTAGAATTTTGTGAACCCGGAGAAAATTTTGTAGAATTTACTAAAATACAGTACATGCAGCAGTACAACTACGTCGTTGCGTTGGACACGGAGAGCGTACTCGCACCCAGTGGTGTTGGCATGCAACGTCACATTACCTCTAGCTTCTGTGCTGTGCTTGTGCGCACCCACGACTCAAAGGTGATGCGCATCAGGACGCACCATGGGGAAGATGCTGCGAGGCAGTGTGTGAGAGCATTGATGGAAATGCGGGATGAGATGATCGCCCTGAACGCTTGCCCCGCCGCAATGGTGTTGAATGATGAGCAATGCGCTGAGCACAGAGCTGCTACCCACTGTGCGTACTGTAAACAGGAGTTTACCGAAGATCTACCCCGTGTCCGCCATCACGACCATTCAAAGCATTGTAGTGCGGGCGAGACAAATTATATCGCGACATTGTGTAACCCCTGTAACGTCGCGTGCACGACGAGGGAAAAATTGCCGATCATGGTACACAATTTGTCCTACGATTTGGCCGGGCTGCTGCGGGAATTTCACATTCTTGGGTGGAAGCGACCTCCCTTCATTGTGGCCAGCTCCATGGAAAAAATTCGTTCGTTCGAAATTTGCACCTTCCTGTTTAGAGATACCATGCAATATCTAAATTCGTCGCTGGGGGAGCTCGTGGAAACCGTCAAATCCATGGGTGGTGCAGAGGCATTCCAATGTTTGAAGCAGGTATTTGGAAAGGACTACGAAATTTTACTTCGTAAAGGTGTATTCCCGTACAGCCATGTCAGTTCTTTTGCAGTGTATGATGAATTGGCCTTGCCAGAAAAATCCTCCTTTCGAAACGATCTCACGGGGGAGGATATAAGTGAGGAGGACTACCAGTATGCGTTGCTCGTATTTGAACATTTTGGATGCTCAAATTTGAGAGATTATAATGCACTGTACTTGAAAACAGATGCCCTACTACATGCAGACGTGATGCAGCACTTCCGACGTCTGTGCTACAGCGCGCGTGGATTGGAATTGCTTCATTGTGTTTCTCTGGCATCCTATTCGTGGCAATGCGCTCTAAATTACATGCAGGCAAAATTGGAGTTAATCATCGATGAGGACATGTACAGAACCATCGAATCGGGCGTTAGAGGCGGGCTCTGTCAAGCGAGCAGGCGTCATTTGCGGGCTAACAACCCTCTGTGTAGTGGCTATGATCCAGATAAAGAGGAGGTGTACATATCATACATAGATTGCAACAATCTTTACGGATTCAGTATGATAAAGCACCTCCCCATTGGTGATTTCGAATGGGTCGAGGATTTTAGCTCCGTGGATTTTATGCGTCACCCCACTGATTCAGACGTTGGCTACGTGTATGTATGTGACTTGGAGTATCCAAAATCTATCCACGCACTGACACGGTACTTTCCCCTGGCTCCTGAGAAGGCAGTCGTCCCAAAGGAATGGCTCTCGCCATTCCAGCAAGGGCTTCTCGAAGAATTAATGTATCAGCCCGCTAACAGCAAAAAGCTGTTGCTTACGTGCAAAGACAAAGTCGAGTACGTTGTTCATTACGCGCTGCTCGCACTCTATTGTAGATTAGGCATGAGGGTGACAAAAATTCACAGAATTCTAAAATTTCGCCAGGCGCCATTCCTGCGTCCCTACATCGAGGACAATGTTGCCAGACGTGTTGCCTCAGGCACGACATTTGAAAAAAACTTCTACAAACTCTCAAATAATGCAGTCTTTGGGAGAACACTTCTAAATAAATTTAACATGCGTGATATTCGAGTAGCCTTCGATGAGGAGACGGCGAGTCGCCTCGGGAGTCGGGCGGAATGCGTGAGGATGGAAATTTTGTCCCCGGATTGTGTCATGTACGAAATGCGCAAAAGAAAAGTGCGATGCGATTTCCCGCTCCAGATTGGGTTTACGATTTTGGAACTGAGTAAATTAACCATGTACTCATTCTACTATGAAACCTTGCTGAGTAAGCTCACTTGTCCGGTGATTACCTGTTACTTTGACACGGATTCTCTGATCCTCGGCCTGTTCTGCAAGGACTATGAAGATCAGTTACGAGCGATTGCCGACGACCACTTAGATTTGTCTTCCTTCGATCGGGATCATCCACTGTACAGTGAAAAGAATCGTGGAAGGCTTGGGGCATTCAAAAGCGAAACTGGTAGTGTACCTATTGAGGAAGTAGTCTGTTTGAAAGCTAAAATGTACTCCATCAAATTAGCTGGAGGAAGGCAAATTGCAAGAGCTAAAGGGGTCAAAAAGAATATTGTACGCAAGCACCTCCTCCATGAGACGTACTGCAATACCTTGTTCAATCACATGAGCGTATCGAATGAACAAGTATCAATCGTTGGAAAGAAGCAGTGTATGTACACCATCAGAAATGTCAAAAGAAGTCTGATGGCATACGACGACAAGAGATACCTGTGCAATGACATCGACTCCTATCCTTATGGAAGCTATGAATATGGTAAGTTTAAGTGGGTGATATAACTAGTGAAGCTCATAATGTTCTTTTTTGCTTCAGAAGATGTGCAGGAAGAGAATTAATGCTTCTGTCACATGCTGTTCTCTCCTGCGGTTTGCCTCTGGGTCATGGACAGAGAGGGATGAGTGCCTGGGTGATCCATATAGTACCTATGTGAAGAACACTATGGATGTTAGCGGAGATATACAGCGTGCATGGATGTGTCCCCAGGGAGAACTACAATATCTCCGAGACTGCCATGATGTACTCAATAAACATTGAAAACTATTTACCATGTTTTTGTGTGCCAACCATTGCTGAGAGTCGACGCAGGCTAAAAAAGAATGCCGCCCAGGACCAATAAGCAATTTGGAAGGAATTGTGAGCTGGCCTAGAAATGAATGGGATTGACCCACGAGCGGTTGTCTATGTTGCAGCTGGAATTATGAAGCAATATACAGTTGAAAGCGTGTGACCGAGTAACTAGAGAGTGGAAATGACAAATGAGTCTATTGAGCATGTATGACAGGAAGCCAACAAGCCAATCACTAGGTTTTAGAAATGGATGGAAGTGACCACCCCCGGACCAATAGACAGGTGAACGATTTGGAAGCCTATGAGCCAACTTAGAATTGAATAGAATAGATCATTTTGGTGTCTGCGAGCGAATGAGCAGATGTTGTGGCAATTAATGGTAGCCAATCACATAAAAATTTGATGGATGAAGGGGTGGAGCTGTGACCAACCAACCAGAGGACTTAGAAGTGGCTTGACCTGGATTAGAATTGGCTGGTGGATTAGAAATTCCTAGAAATGGATTAGAAAAACGAGCGATTTGGAAGCCTATGAGCCAACTTAGAATTGAATAGAATAGATAATTTTGGTGTCTATGAGTAAGTGAACAAATGCGGCAATGAAGGGTAGCCAATCACATAGAAATTGAATGGATCACCATGAAGTGGTGGAGCCTGGATTAGACCTGGCTTCACCTGGATTAGAAATGGGTGGTGGATTAGAAATTCCTAGAACTGGATTAGAAAAAGGATGTCGTTGTGGGGCTCGAATCTATACTACTGACGACGACGCCTTCCTCGGTCTAATGAGCGCGACTACCATGTCTACCAAGCAGTACAACGACCCCGAATTGAAGACACTCGTCGACCATCTGCAGGGCCGAGCCGACAATGTTCCTCCCATCTTCAGAAGATCACTCCCAAGTTTTTCCCTACGTAATGGTGTCCTCTACAAAGAACACCACGCACCACAAGGCGCTACGTGGCTTCTCGTTGTGCCTGTGGACATGCGCATCGAGATTCTTGAATCCTGCCACGACGAACCGTCATCAGGTCATTTGGGATACAGCCGGACACTGGCCCGTATAAGGGAAAAGTACTACTGGCCAAAACTGGCCAAGACTGCACACCACTATGTAAGGACGTGCCGGGAATGCCAACGACGAAAAACGCCGCCGGTACGACCTTCTGGGTACCTTCAGCCAATCGCACCGCCGTCGGCGCAGTTCGAGCAGATTGGGATGGATCTACTCGGGCCCTTCCCACGTTCGTCTTCCAGAAATCGTTGGATAATCGTCGCCACCGACTACCTGACACGCTATGCTGAGACTAAGGCACTTCCACAGGGCACAGCAACAGATGTGGCAAAGTTCTTCATCGAGAACATCGTACTACGGCATGGAGCTCTGACCGCCTTAATCACCGATAGGGGAACGGCATTTACAAGCAGGCTAACACAAGAAATCCTTCGACTCAGCCATACCGCTCACCGGAGTACAACGGCGTAGCATCCGCAGACGAACGGGCTCACCGAACGCCTAAACAAAACCCTTGCTGACATGATTTCGATGTACGTCGACGTCGAGCACAAGACATGGGACGAAATACTGCCTTACATCACATTCGCCTATAACACAGCTGTCCAGGAAACAACGGGATTCACATCATTCCGCCTTGCACACGGCCATGACGCATCGACTATGCTGGACGCGATGCTGCCCCACGAACCCAGTGATGTGGAAAACGATGCTCTGGACTTCACACAGCGAGCAGAAGAAGCCAGCCAGCTGGCCAGACTACGCATTGGTCAACAACAACGCGTCGATGAAAGAAGATACAATTCACGCCGGCGAGACGTACGCTTCAGTCCAGGCGACTTGGTATGGGTTTGGACGCAGATTCGACGACGAGGCCTGAGCGAGATGCTACTGAAGCGGTACTTCGTTCCCTACAAAGTACTTCGACGCATTGGAGACCTGGATTATGAAGTGGTACCTGAGGGCAGCGTTCCCTCTCGGCGACCCCCGAGGACTAGTTCATGTCGTTCGACTCAAGCCGTAGTACAGCAGGTAGCACTGAAGACTGGCTGAAAGGAGACAACATGACAAAAAAAAAAAAAGGAGAAGAAACGGCATCGAGACGATGCCACGTCTACGGAGGGGGCAATGCCATGAATCATCATCGCGAAACTTCCAGGGCAGGCACGAAACGGTACATCTCATCCCGGCGCATGCTGAAGAAGAAGCAAGAAGCTTCCAGACACATTGCCTCCTCTCTGGCAAACGCACGTGCTGTTTCTAGACTTTTCGGCGCGACGCTTAAATGCTTGTGCGCTCCAAGCTGGAGCATTCATTCTTTGGACTCAGTTGTGTTCAGAGAGCTACCACTCTTGTGTTTCGCTACCAAGTAGTCTAATAAACCGTTTGCTGTTTATTCGCCGACTCGCCGACCCATTTCGCTTTCTGACAATATCGCGCAAAATCTTTCAAAATCTTGAACGACCGTTGACGCTTTCCTGTCCACTTCAAGCACTGTACCACACAAACAGAAGTGTGCTTTAACCTGCCTGGTGTGCTTCATTCCCACTCGTGGTCCCTGGACCAGTTCGTGAACCGAACTGTTTGAAAAAAAAAAAAAAAAAAAAAAAACAGTTCGAACCATTATAGTTGCCTTCTGGAGCTGAACTGGAACTGAACCCTTATCGTCGAACCTAAACCCAAACCGATAAACGTTTCGGTCTGACTCTCTGCTTGCACCAGTATAACCTCATCAACAGCAGCACTGCATTTAGAGGAATATGAGTGTATGTTTAACCCGAACATACAATACTCAACCCCACTGCTAGACGTAGTTTTGTGAAGAATTAACGACAAGCCTCACAATTACTCTAGTCTCTCTCTGGGTAAGCCTTACGCTATGACAGTGAACTATCTTTCTACAATCAGTCCGGAGCCGACTAGTTGCAGGGATCACATTATAAATCTGTCAGGCCGGGTTCAGGTAACGAAGGGTTATGTAGCCGTAGGCCAGGCCCATAAATCTAGGACCACCATGCAGTGCTCTACTGCACAACAGTGATCCGTTCACAAACATGATTGACTCCTGAACATTAGAGATCACAGGATAGAAATGAAGGTTGATGAATACAGCATAGGGCGTCGCTCATTTCTCACACTTCCAGTTTTCCCTACTCGTCCCTATTACAATGAGTGCTAATTCCTGTGGCTACAAAACTATAGTTCTGACCCGGGAAACGCGGAATACAGAAAAACAGAAAAAGAAAAAACGTGGAAAATTCCAGGGCAATCATAGGTTTCAAGGACCAGTGGGAACCATGGCACACAATGCTTCTTTTCCATTACATCAAATAGCTTTTTCGATAGGCATTAATGTTCAGTAGCATTCTACTTGTTCTGTTGCACTTTCGTTGACATGATTCTGACTCGTGATTTTGCTAACGTTTGACCAGTCGAACATGGTTAATATGGCACTTGTCAATATGACATCCTCATTGTATGATATTTTTGCTCAGGAACCATTCCATCCTCATGTAAATCCTCCTCCATAATATGTCGCTTATTTAACAATGACCAAGATTTCTTGCACAGATGAACGTGCATGTAGTGAACATGTGTATTCTAGCCTCGATATTACGACCACAGGCAGCTGAATCAGTGGGCCTCCTGACTTACAAGTGTCCGGAGGACTCTGATGGCATACGTCGCAGCTGCAAGGCAATGTTTTGGGGAAGACTCATGATGCTCTTTGGAGCATTCATTCCAGTCAATTTCCAAACCAGTGATGCCGCCCTCAAAAAGTAATTTGGAGCAATTTTTGGAGCAACAAAATTTTGGTTTTGGAGGATGCACACGATCAATTTTGGTGCGCTCTAGAGCACATAGTCACTAAATTTTGGTACCCAAAATTTACTGACAAAATTTAAATGATAGGGTGCATCCACATGGTATCCTTTCAAGCATAAAACAGTGAACTTTGAAAGACTTCGCTTTTGAAAGCAGAACATGGCCACTTTCGATCTCTTCTATGTTGTTAGTGGCAAGCCCTATTTCAACAAATTCACAGGCACGTTGGCACTTGAACTCCGCTCAAGGCATTATTTTTGTTCAGTGAGCTTCGATGCTCCGAGAAGACTCTGCACACGTCAAGTTCATGTAAATGCGGTCAGGATGTTGCGCCTGCAGCGATCTTCTGCCTTCTGCTCTCATGTGACTGAGATCACGTACGGAAACAACAAATAACTGCCGCTGGTACGATTCGCCTCGACGCGGCTGTACTGCGATCGACACCCATTGGAGCAAGTACGCGTAAACGCAGTCATGGCCATAACCGTCATGGCAATATTAATGAGGTTCGAGTGTACATCACAATTCTCTGATATAACAAATGTGTTTCACATTACACTCAGGTTTGCAAAAAAACTGGGCTTTAGTGTATAAAGCTGTGCTAGATATTCTCCTTCTACAGCTCCTATACCCTGAACTAAGAAAATTTACTTTACTTTCCATTGGATTAATTCCCCGACATGCTACATTTGGGAGGTACCTGGCATCGAATGATCCGGAACACAAACCAATCAGCTCATCCATTTCTTGTTGGGTAGATGCCTGCTGGCTGCTCATCCAGAGTGCTTTGCCTGAATCAAAATAAAGATGTTGTCCATTATAAGCAAGGTACCACAAAACTTCTCTTTGTTCAAGCCTACTGAATTTTTTAACAACACAAGTGTCAGGCAACATGTAGGGGAATAAAAACAACAATAAATTGAGATAGGATGGTAGAAATGTCGCAGGAAAATTTTAATACATGACTTTCCACTATCACATGATCTAGAGATTGAACCAGGAAGGTAGTTCCATTTTAAATCGACCAAGGTCTGCCGGTGACATTTTTTTATTTCAGTGAAAAAAATATATGTTGGAAACGACCTTAAGTGAAGACGAAAGCAGGTACCCGGAGCTTCTTATGATCAACCAGTCCCCAGATGGAGAGGGGGTAATGCGGTGCCGTCTTCGCGACGTGATTTTTTCTCACGACTTTGCAGCCATACTGACGACATTTCATTCGCGTTACAACCCTCATAGCTGGCACACGTAAAGTCTGGGCACTCTAGTATACCTGTACGGAGTGAAAACGGTCACACTTTAAGGGAACGCTCAAGAAAAAATGCCCAAGTCAGCAGATATGCAAAAATTGCACATTTTTTAGCGCTCATAGCTCCTCGGCAAGAGCATAGCTCGGCAAGACCTGGGCACAGAGAAAAATTTGCTGCGTTCACCCCTACTAAAATAGTGCAACATATTTTTGCAGCTGCATTTAGGGGAAACGTTAGGAGTACTTTCAGTAACCGCAAAATTATTGGAATAAGTATTGCAGCGGCTGGGGTATGCCACACCAAACATTGGCAATTTTCTGGTCTCACCTACCTTTACTGACATTTCTTTCGGCAACGAAACATGGTAGAATGGTGTTCCATATATTGAACGACAGAGGAAGGATTGCGCATTAAAAATATAATTCATTTAGGGATATCCGACCTGCCGTCGAGGAGGTAGGAGCGCTAAAAAATGTGCCATTTTTGCCATAACTGCTGACTTCAGCATTTTTTTCTTCAGTGTCCCTTTAAAGTGTGACCGTTTGCACTCCGCACAAGTATACTAGAGTGCCCAGACTTTATGTGTGCCAGCTATGAGGGTTGTGACGCGAATGAAATGGCGTCAGTAAGGCTGCAAAGTCGCAGTTGCGAAGACGGCATCGCCTTACTCCCTCTCCATCTGTGGACCGGTTGATCGTAAGAAGCTCCGGGTACCTGCTTTCGTCTTCACTTAAGGTCGTTTCCAACATATACTTTATGAAGAAAGGATTCGATCTCCGCCACAACAGCAGGATCCCGAAGCTCGAGGAAGGAGACCTGGTGCTCGTACGTCGCGGTCTACGGTGGAGTAGGAATCCGTTCGAGGGGCCTTATACCGTCAAGAAGCTCATCACATTCGGAGGTATATTAAGGGCTGTGACTTATCATGGACGAAGAGGAACGGAAGAAAGGGCTACCATCGGAAATATAGTGCCTTACCATCCACGGAGGGATGGACAAAGGAGCTCCGGAGTAATATAGAAGGAGGACGAAGATGGGGCACAAACGCGTGGAGAGGAGAATAAAGTGGCATTCTAAAAATGTTCCAGGACGGGAACGGCCAACAACCGCTTTTGTCTCTGGTCTTGGCTAGGCACACTATATACTTTTTTCACTGAAATAAAAAAATGTCACCGGCGGACCTTGGTCGATTTAAAGTGGAATTACCCAGGAGTGAGCTGTCAATAATGCTAACACAATGGGGAAATTTGTGCCATGTTTATGTCAATATCTTTAGGGATGTTCACAAACTAGAATAATTTAAATCATCTTAAGCAATACAGAAGTTTAAAAGCCAATAAAATAAGCCCTGTGCCTCTGCCATAAATTGAAGCTTTGTTCCCTTTTATTACTATCCTAGGACTTTACTTGCTACACTGATATAAAAACTGAATACAATATGGCACAGCACAGTAGTCCAGGAAATAAAAGTTGAAGTCCAGGTTGATAGACAAAAAAGTAGAAGTAGTAGTAGAAAAAGACATCTAGGTATATTGTCTATATCAGTTTACCAGATATGTTTTGTCAGTTTGCTTCACGTTGTTGTTATTGGATTCCTGTTACATTGACATATTCGGGTGATTTTGTAGCACATAAATTACAAAACTGATTCACACGGCGGCAGTGGTGATGATGATGATCATGATGAAGCGAGGCTGGCTTAATGGTGAAAGGACACTTGTTAACTAAGACAGCAGTTACATCACTCCGCACCAATGCCGAGAGCCAAACTCTACTAGTAGTGAGGAAGGGGGTTAGTACATCAGCAGAGGTACTGCCATATAAGAGTGGTGGGTTGCAGGACTACTTACTTAAAGGCCTATAACTACACTGAGGAGGTAATATCATTCAATAGTTCACTTATCCTCAGGGATCCTCAGGGTTGAGGGGTTGACTTATCTGGATGGATGAATCGATGGGCAGGAGGACTGCTGGCAGGTATTTTTTAAATGAAAGTACAGCACAAAGCCTGCTACGGTTGTGTCCAAAGTTGAGTCACAGACAGTGTGCGACCTATATTTCGTCAAGCGGGTTGACAACTTTGAGGAATTTTCCGCCTTCTTATCATATCCACATACCACACGCCTACCAGTTCAGTTATTCGACTAGGTGATTCTCTAGTTTGTTACGATGTCTTCAGCCATATATGCCCCTTGTCAGTCAGAGCATCGAAGGATAACATGGCAAGCAAAGGTTTCATATGCAAGAAGAAGAGAGGTTATACACGAAGATTCCAGATATCCAGGAGTGGGGAGCAAATTGTTCTGACTGATGGGGATGCAGGAAGTGCACAGAGAACGATATTTTTGAGCAGGAGGTTAATGTTTCTCAAGTTAACGTCAGAGATACGAGATTACAGGAGCTGAATGTCTACAGTAATTTTATACAAATGACGACGTCTTATGCCCTCCACAAATGAGGTGGGGAGTAATGCATTACTTCTGAGTAATAAGTAATGGTAATGAGTAATGGCAATGCATTACATTTTGACTGAGTAATGCAGGGTGGCATTACTCATTACTTTGGTCAAATGTTCATTGCACCACGTGAAGGTTGGGAACATCCAGGTTTTTCCAACCCGCCTTTAACAATGAGCTCAGGGCAACCAAGACGGAGAAAGGCCCAGCCTGGGGAATTCTGCAAGAGGTCAACAGTCGGCAGTGTGTGTCATCAGTGTCCACATGATGATACAGCCGAACCCGCATATATTTAACTCGAAGGGGACCGGCAAATAACTCGATATATCAATATATAAAGCGTTCGTATTTTAACTAACATTCGCGTGTGCCATATTAATTACCATTTAATTGGGATAGTATGAAACAGGAGCTTACCGATATGCATGAACAAGAGCAGAAACTGCACAAACAAAGCGGGCAACAGGACAGTTAACATTTATTTGGGACGGAAGAACTCCGTGAGTTGGGCTTGTCTCTTGTTGCGAGCCATGAAGTCCATTACACTATTTTCGATCTTCTCGAGGCCTCCTAAATGAGAAAGTCCAGCTCCTTCTATTGCCCCGCAGCAGCGACGAATGGTAGCGAAAGCCGAAACGATCTCGGTGACTGTGGGCATGACATCATCACCGTTAAGACCTCCCAGTGAGCCTTCATCGCCGCTTGAATCGCTGTCGTCACCAGCAACGTCCGCTATTATGCCCGCATCCGTCATCTGTGCCACAACGTGCACATTGTCGTCGGCGCTTACAAAATCATGTGCCGTCAGATCAGTGGGAACGGCTTCTGGGAACTCTGCGACCTTTCGAAGCTCGTCGTCCAGAGCGTACTCGAAGTCATCATGGTCGTCCAAGGCATCCGCACACGCTTCGTCTGCAACTGCTACGAAGCCCGCTTTGCGAAAGCAGTTCTCTACTGTTTCAAGCTTGACGTCATTCCAGGCATCGGTCGTCATCTGTATGGCACCCAGCAGGTCGATCTTGAGGTCCACACCCATTCAAAGATTAATCAGGAGGCGCTGAAGCAGACGCCTCCGGTAGCGTACCTTGAATGCCTTTATGATACCCTGATCAAGGGGTTGAAGCCTTGACATCGTATTGGGTGGGAGAAACCTCACTTCAATGTTCAGCAGCTGGCATGTCGTGTGGTGCGCCGAGCAATTATCCAGGACAAGGCAGACGCGACAATTAGACCTGCCCAACTCGCTGTCCCATGCTTGTAGCCACTCCGAAAACAGCTGCCGCGTCATCCATGCTTTAGTGTTGAACCCGTATTGGACGAGAAGGCTTCTGCAGTTTTTGAAGCATCGTGGAGCCTTGCTTTTTGCAATCACGAACGGGCAGAGTTTGCAAGACTCGTCCATGTTCGCTGCTAAAGGGATAGTCACACGAACCTTGCTGAGTTTCCCTCCGTGACATGTACAGTGATGGAACTGCCTCCAAGCCCGCGGGCGCTGGCTCTGGCGCACAAAAAAAAAAAACGCATTTGGCGCAGAATTTCACAGAATGGAGCACCTCCGCCGTATGTATTCCACTGCGTCCCGCGCGATACATCGTGTTTGCAATACATACTCTCCACTTTCTAGTGAATATTGGGGTTCAGGACATCTGGGAACAAGTATCGGCATGTACGGTTCAAGTCCTGAATGCTCAATTGCTCGCGCTGTCCTTACGCGCCTACACCCTGCGAGCACGCGCGATGTTACGCAGTAGCGGAAAGCCTGGAGTGATCCATAGTACAGGCGCCGGCAACTCCGGAATCAGCGTCGTCAGTTATGCCTATCCACAATTTGTTAAAACGCAGTTGTTTAAAAACAACTCCCATGCAAACGAGCCAATATTCTATCGCAGGCACGTGACGTGTCCAATGCTCGGTAAATTTGCACCACCACCACCTTTCGTCCAGTACGCACACACTTGATGCGCTAACAGTGCGCTTTATTGTTGACAACTTCTCTTTGAAGTACAACAACGTACGATTCTTGTATTAAGTTAACATAGAAAACATATTGCACGATTCCACGTTAGGGGTGGCGACACACTGCGGAGAACGGGAAAAAAAGGAACGAACAAACAGCGAAGTTTCACGAGCGCTGCGCAAACACAGCGATGACAGGAAACCGGATGATAACTTTACGCTACTTGTGTACGAAACAACTAGTTATGTAGCACCTGTTTCTTACTCAAGGAACAGAAAAAGTAGCACCAGTTTTCTTTTGTTCGCCTATTTATAAAGTGATAGTGAAAGCTTAATTTTGAACACCCTGTATAGTGAGCTACTGGGGGAATATCGGTAGTCCTGTACATTCCTTTGTACAAAGATCGACGACACAGTATTCGGAGCGAGTATACTTCTCACTTATTGTTGCGTTTTTTCTTGGGGCCTGTGACTTGGCGTGACTCGGCTTCGTTGTTCAGATGCATGACGAGAATAGAGAGGGCGCGGGAGCATCGCTCGCGGTTTTTGTTTCGTGTTCATGCGTTCAACAGGGCATCTTTGTTCGGCGCAGCTGTGGCGCAGAATTGGGGAAAATTGTTTTTTCGGCGCGGGGTTGCGCAGGCAATCCCAAATGGCGCACATTGGCGCAAATGGCGCAGCAGTTCCATCACTGCATGTGCTTCCACGAATGTCGAGAGTCTTATTGGGAAGCATTTGCAAAAACAGACCAGTCTCGTCCGCGTTAAAAAACTCTGCAGGTGCAACTTTACGGAAATTTCCGGCCACTGGTCCGACAGCCATTTCTCCGTCTCCTGGGCGTTCACAGCTTCGCTTTCGCCTGAAATTGTCCTTCCGACTATCCCGTAGCGATCCTTGAATCTCTGTAACCACCCCGTACCGCCATTGAAGTTCTCGTCGTGAAAGGCCACTTAGAAGCACTTGGCTTTTTCAATCAGCGTTGGTCCATCTACGGGAAGGTTCCTGGCCCGGATATCCAGGAACCATGCGTACAGCGCATTCTCGATCCTTTCAAACGCCGGCGTCCTCAAGCGGCATGCTCCCTTGCGAGACTGTCTTGCTGGTCCTGCTGCTTTCATTCTGATGTCCGCCTTGTTCCGAAGAAGCGTACTCAGCGTGCTCCGTGGGATGCCGAATGCTTCTGCTACCGAAGACTTCTTTTCTCCATTCTCAACACGTCGGATGATGTCGAGCTTGGTCGCGAAGTCCAGGTTATTCCTTTTCTTAGCGTCCATGGCTGCCTCATTCGTGCCAACTTTCAAATGGTGGCGCCTACCAAAGGAATGCTCCGACGCCAATCTCCCACGGCCGGCATGGACGACTCCATTGCAGGTCGCGTGCTCGGGGAAGGTAGCATGACCCCGTGATTTCTCACTTCGGAGCGTGCGAAACAAAGCTCCGTGGGGTCACTAACTTCCCCAGCCTGCCCTCATTTCCAACTCCTTTTCGTGTGGATGACTTCATCCCTAATCTCCAAGCCGCGCCTTGTCCTTTTCATTCGCGAAAAATGTGCGGAAGTTACTAAGGGCGCGTCATAGGATTCCAGCGGTAGTGTGATATAGCCGATGACAGCGGTGCCGGCTGTTCGATATAGATGTACAGCACGCCTATGCATTTACATGCTATTTTCAAGGGGATGTTTCGATATAGGCAATAATTTGATATAACCGGGTTCGATATAGTAGGGTTCAACTGTATCACCTTCGTTCTCCTGTACGCTTTTGGGGTAAAGGAGAATCAACGAAACAGAAACATAGCCTCTATGAGGGTAACAAACTTAAAGGAGCATTAAAGTGGTATCCAACATGGCCAAAACCAGCTGTCATCCTGTAAAGCAGTATGTGAAAAGCATTCCTGCAAAATATTTGTCCAAAGTTGTTTTACCGCGGCGCAATTAATTTGCAAAATCGCTGCCGTGGTGACAGGTCGGTGCGCTCCAATGGCAGACCACACCCACTCTAGTGTGACGTTTGTGGTAGAGAGCCCCCTCATTCGTCGGTAGAAAAAACAGTCTGCTACGAACATTGAGAGCTGTTTCTTGCTGACTGCTATTCATTACATGATTTCTATCACGTTTTCTGAAAGACAAAGCATATATGCAGCCCGACAAAATAAGAATGCGATCACAAGAATAATATCCGTGGCTTCTGTGCAATCTTTCGTTGTACGTATACAAGTGGGGAGCGACATACGAGCCAGTTCGTCGTTCAAAGCGAGATTACTTCCGAGACGTTTGCAGTAGGGCGTCTCTAAGACGTACCCGCTAATTCCCATTCACGGCAAGGTCTGTTTGATCTGTCGTGTACCTACCTACATCAGTGAAGTGTGTGGCCGTATAGCTCACCAGCGCGGAGATCAGGGTTGTGTGAATAAGAAAGACAATGCCTGACTGTCGCTTGCACGAGGTTCCGCCGAATGAGCCAGGAAGAAGCAAGACGCTCGCTTTAATTCAATGTCAGGATACAAAGCCTGATAAAAACCTTAGAATCTATGCAGTCTATACTTCAGCGAGAGCGATTATCAATCACCGTCGAGCGTTTTTGTCGTACGTCAACGATGGAACAGCAGCGGATGCTGCTCGGTCGGCATGGCGATGCAGCTGCACACACGTACATGCACGTCCCCACCAGTTGTCACGTCCTGGTAGCATCGCTGAAGACCTTCCTGGTGCGATAGCATGGTACACAGTACCAGTACCACACCATTAAAAGACACAGGACGCACTCGCTGCTCATAAGACTCACAGTAGCACAAAGCAAGCAATGACGGCACTATTGTGGCGTCACCTGTCAGCCACTGAACCAACTGTGCGGTGAAAACGGTCAGCCAGGCTGCACACTGTCGGGAAGCATTAGGGTATCACTGCACAACACACAGTTAGATTCGTGCTGCACCACTTGTTCTTCCCATGGTGTCATCGGTCCCAAAAAATCGTGGTCGTGTCGTTGACAGCCTTCAAATCCTCCGTTTAGGACATCGCGCAGCCGGAGAGCGCCTAGGCCTAGCGTCTCCGAAGCGGTAGCAGACTCTCCAGCCTGCGCTTTGTTGGTCACCTCGATCATATGATCCCAGGTCCAATGAGGAGCGTCCCTACCACTCATGTCACATAGTGACACGCGCGGCGGCGCTCATCACGTGTCTATCGTGAAGGCGAAGGGGGGGGGGGGGGTTCGCTCAAGGGAGTTCGGGGGGCTATATCAGGCGTCCCAATTTCGCTATGGTTGTACTAATTGTGGGAAAACTGTTTTTGGGCGCCTAACATTCCATACCCACCAAAAACAGAAACGAAGTTGTGTGCCTATAGACTGTTAAGCAGCAAAGAATGGTAGAACAATAAAATGGCTGTTATCCAGGCTTCTGCCACAACTGTTATATGCATCCAACATTCTACTGTGAAACTCACCTTGTAGCTTTTCATAGTTTATAATTTTTCTGCATAACAGAAAATCATCATTCCATGTCTAAGTGCTTAAAAGAATATTGAAATGCACTTACTCATTGGTGGTTCTGATGCATGTGCACCTTTGTCAAATATGCTGTAAAAGGTAGAGAAAAGTATCCCCAAATTACTAACAAAGATATCTTATAATGCATCTACTATGTGTTTACTGCCTATTATGACCACATGAGTGTATCTTACATTACACGATGCAACTGACTGCAAGCTTGACTGACTATCCGTGACTTTGCTGACCAAGAGCGAGGGAAGCTCCGCCTCCAAAATGCGCACCAATAGGAGTCGGAAGGCGGAGCGCTGCGGCCACTGCTCTTGCCTAACAGATGGCGCATTGGTAGTGCTCGGCTCGGGATATGTGAGCTGCTGTCGTCTGCTTCTTCAGGTAGAGCTACGACCTTGAAGCTGACCCGCAGCCTCTGCTCTCGCAACATTGGCGCTCAGTAAGGGCACGTGTGGTCGTGGTAACCTAAATTCCGATGACGCGGCGATACTGCGTAGTTTTGACAATTATGCTTTATGGATGTGTCATTACCAAATTTTTGGCCAGTTCGACATTTCGCTATAGGGACGTTGGCCTGGAGTTTGGCAGCGCGACACTAGCGCCGCGTTTCTCCCCTGGTGGTATGGGGAGGCGAAGTTTCAAAGTAGACGCGTCGGGCGACGAATGTGATTACATGCGCTGTGCACAACCTTCCACCTGCTTCCGTGCAATATCTGGGAATGTACAGCCCGTGGAACGGGAAAAATAAAAGCCTGGACCACGTTACTGTTATAAAAGTCACGAACTGCACAAAAACACCGGAGCGTACCTGTATCATATATGTTCTTCTGTTATTTTTTGCATTCAAACTCAAGCTGATAGCTGTGTGATTCTGCAAGCTTATAAACTTGAACTGTCCGGTCTTTTGTACCTGCTTCGTGCTCCACGCTCAGTTTTTTTTTTATTTTTATAATGAATTTCGTCCATCAGCTCGTCTGCGGCTACGCCATTCTGTCGTAGACCCATGCGTAGACCTATTGTCTGGGGCTGAGTAGTACTATGTGAAAATCATGAGTAATGTGGATTACGCATTCATTTATTTTTTAATTCTTAATTACATATTCTACAGATATAGGTGGAACAAATTCCTAGGCAGCGAGTGCGTGGCAAGCATAGGACAAGTATGAGATAAAATGGTTAAAAAGCAAGCGAGCTGGTGGCTAAGATCCATGACGAAAACCCGAGACTGGGAAAAAGACGAAAAACAGACGACACAACACAAAGTCTCAAACACAGCTAAAGTTTAATGGACAACCGCACACTTTTAACACATCAGGTGGGGGAGGAGGGACAGTGCAAAAGGCTCGCCAAAGCAGGGCCGAAGGTCACAGACGCTTTGCTGACACAGTTCCCAGCCCCCAAAATTGACGTTTCTCTCAAAAGCCTCCGACTGAGGTCGGACTCCCTGGCCTTGACAAAGGTCTCTTCCCATGTGGGAGAACAATTAAAGCAAACTTTGAGATGCTTTGCCAATTCCGACGACTGGTCCTCATTTTTTACCTTCGAAGCGTGCTCCCGGAGCCTGTCATTCAAGCAACGTTTCGTTTGGCCGATATTATATATATACATATAAATGTGGTGTATCAGATACCTCTTGCTTGCGGTTTTTGCTATATCGGCCAAACGAAACGTTGCTTGAATGACAGGCTCCGGGAGCACGCTTCGAAGGTAAAAAATGAGGACCAGTCGTCGGAATTGGCAAAGCATCTCAAAGTTTGCTTTAATTGTTCTCCCACATGGGAAGAGACCTTTGTCAAGGCCAGGGAGTCCGACCTCAGTCGGAGGCTTTTGAGAGAAACGTTGTCAATTTTGGGGGCTGGGAACTGTGTCAGCAAAGCGTCTGTGACCTTCGGCCCTGCTTTGGCGAGCCTTTTGCACTGTCCCTCCTCCCCCACCTGATGTGTTAAAAGTGTGCGGTTGTCCATTAAACTTTAGCTGTGTTTGAGACTTTGTGTTGTGTCGTCTGTTTTTCGTCTTTTTCCCAGTCTCGGGTTTTCGTCATGGAAGTATGAGATGTCACGAACGCATGTAAATCCCGAAATGATCAGACCTGTGCAGGATCCACCGGGAGACATTGCAATTGGTCATTGGATTATGAAAGTTGTATTGCACTGGAGACATGTCTCTCATTAAGTTAGTGCCTCAAAGTCAATAATCCCAGCCACAAAGACATTTAAATTTTTGTTCTGATGACTGTTCTGATCTGACTCCCATATTCTTCTCTTTCGAAACAGTAGGCGCATTCTTTTCGCTTGCACCTCCTACACCAGATCTGAACTGGGTTATTTGCGTGCTGCACTTTCCTGTTGAAAAGAAAGGCATTAATAATAAAGTTCCTTTCAGCTGGAAAGTGCAGCTCCCGAAAACCCGTCTTGCGTGGAGTCCAAGGCAGTGCAGTCCAGTGCAAGTGAAAACAATGCGCTAAGTCACGGGTATGTGATAAGTGGTAGCATGGTTTCGAGTAAGCAAAGAGGGAATGTAACGCTCATAAAAAGACCCAACTACTGGCTACTTACAAGTATGCATAGTGCTCGATCCGTTCATTTTATAAATCATTACTCCACCGGCGCTCACACCTTCTTCGTAAACCCGAGTAAAACATTTGAAACCAGAGATATCCAACTGTATGCATTCATGCTTTATTCTTCAGTTAGGTTTCGCTCAGAGCTAGTAGATCTACGGCACCTGGGGAGCACCGGCATTTTACTCGTATTTCGAGCCTGTCCGATATTATTCTGTAATGCGCCAAAAACGCGCTGCTTTTGATGGTTTCCCTTCTTCCGACTTGATGGTGAAACCATCTCCCGTCTCTTTTGCCTTATAAAAATCGCAACACAGCTTGGCCATTTTGACACAGCACATACCATGTGCGTGATCAGAGAGCACGCTACTTTGGAAAACTTAGCACTATCGCCACAAGTGGCGCTGAATGCCGTAATCAGGAGCGCCCTCTGGCGCAGCCCAACAACCCTATGCGTGAACATTGCCTCAGCTCATGAAAAAGGAAAGGAATGTTGCTGCTTTTGTTCTACTCCTCGCACTGAAATAAATCATTTAAAATAATTGTACTGTGTGTGTGTCTTTTTCTTTCTTTTTGTAAGTAGCTACGGAATAAAATAATTGCAGTGTGTGTGTTTCGTTTTTGTAAGTAGTTAATGAAGTACGTAAAACGGAAAGAAATTTTGCTGCTTGTTCTACTCCTCGCACAGAAATAAATAATTTCAAATAACTGTACTGTGTGTTTCTTTTTTTCTTTCTTTTTGTAAGTAGTTACGGAAGAAAATAATTGTACTGCGTGTGTGTGCGTGTGTTTCGTTTTTATAAGTACTCAAAAAGGAGAGAAATGTTGCTGCTTGTTCTACTCCTCGCACAAAAATAAATAATTTGAAATAATTGTACTGTGTGTGTTTCTTTTTTTCCTTTTTGTAAGTAGTTACGGAAAAAAATAATTGTACTGCGTGTGTGTGTTTCGTTTTTATAAGTACGGAAGTACACAAAAAGGAGAGAAATGTTGCTGCTTGTTCTACTCCTCACACTGAAATAAATCATTTGAAATGATTGTACTGTGCGTTTCTTTTTTTTTGTTTTGTTTTTGTAAGTAGTTACGGAAGAAAATAATTGTACTGTGTGTGTGTCTTTCTTTTTGTAAGGGTTCCAGGAAATTTGATTTAACGTCGTTTGGTCGTGAGCCATTTGATCGAACACCATTGGATCGAAATGGCAGCGGTCATTTGATAGATTTTTTTATTCGTTCGCTTGGAGCGTTGATGAAACAAAAAAGAAGAAGAACACAACAAAAGAAAGCTTCAGTTCTAAATGCTGTTATCCTAAGGAATATTTCACTCTGTGTAATCCGCTTGCAAATAAACACACTCCTCAGCCTAATCCACTTTTTCGCATCCAGAAGGCGATCCGATGGTGTGCCTTCCCCCCTCTGCGTTGTTTGTCGAGTGGTAAAGTGTCGGACTTTGCCACGAAAGGTCCGCAGTTCGATTCGAGACATTCACGTCTTTTTGCTTGCCTCCTATTTCTACATGAGTACTTTATTTTTATTTTTTGTTCTTATATATTTATGCTACAATTATTGTTTTCACAAGTCACTACCACCTGTACTGACTGATTATGGAATGTTTAGTTGCTCTTCGTATTGTTTTACTAGTGCATATTTACTGTATGCCGAGTTGCCGACGTACAAGTGTGATCGGAGAGTACGAATGCCGGTATCTCGGAGGCTCTCAACTGGATCTACCAGAGGCTGTAACTTAGGCGATAAACATTGCCTGCACACAGCGCTTACAATGCCAGTCTGGAAAATCTAGTGCTCGAAACGGTATTTTTTTTTTTTTTTTCTGCACTCGCTTACATGCAATTTACCTTGATAATAACTCTATTATTCATGCAAAAATGAGATTTTGATATGTATATTTCTGGTGAGTAAGCATTATCAAATATCTGAATTCGTTTACAAGACGTTGGTGCAAAAGACTTTTCAAAATTGCCGTCGTAGAACAGACTTCTTATTATTACCCGGAAACTTCAGCAACATATTTGAAAGGCTCCTTTCCCCCATGTTCTCCCTTCTTTTTCTTTCACCTTACACCCGCTCAGAAAAGTTGATTGATTGATTGATTGATGTGTTTAATGGCACAAAGGCAACAAAGGCCATAGAGCGCCAAAACCATGGTGAGCGTGTCGGAGATGATTATGGGAAGATGATGTGAGAGAGAGTGTGTGGTAGTTAAAATCTATCTACAGGTATGAGCGATGAGATTGACGAGGATAAGAGAGAGAAGAGGATGACGACAACAAGCAAGCTAGTGTGACAATGTGTGACAAAAGTGTGACAATGAGATATTTACATGAGTTCAGTGATATTGGATAAAAGCGGAGCAATGCTTATCATCTACATCTGACTAAGAAACCCACATGTGGTCAGAAATTTAATGACGTTATCAAACGGCACAAGAGGAGTGTCACCCAGTAGAAGGGCTGGGTGGAGTGGGACATGGTATCTGTAGAATGCGGTGAAATACTGTTGGCGTTGGTGTTCGGCAAGACAGTCAAGCTGTCACCGCAGTGCGCACAAGCTGGCGGATCCTGACCTCTGAGTAGGTGGTGATGCGTAAGCCATGTGTGTCCAATCCTCAATCTCGCGTAAAGAACTTCGGATGATCTGTTGATGTGTTCAGTCCGATGCGGGGGGGGCTCAGAAAAGTGATGTCAGTCGACAACCCCAGTGACAGGGGACTCCCTTTCTTCTGGTGGGCCAGTTTGCAAAACCGTACAAAGGAGGTGAAGGGCGATTCGACAAAAAATAAAAGGACACAGAGTAGAAAAATAATAACAATGGTCACCTGACAACATAACAGGTTCTTGTTTGAGTCTTGCAAAAAGGTGCAGTTCGGCCTCCTTATTATGTGGGACAGGATAATATATGCTTTCTTTTCTTTTTTTTAGAAGAACTTCTGAAGCGTAAATTTTTACTCCAGATTTCGTTGTGTTGGATGCTGAGGTCTCAGTTAATTCAATCCAAACTTCAAAAAGGTGAAATTCGGTCGTGGAAAAGCTGAAGAACTGGACACCATGTGAGCCAAATTTATGCGCATTTTAGGAAAATCACTATTCTTGAAGGGCAACACAGATGCAATTACAAAATTGGGGTTTCCAGAGATGAATATGAGCGCTAGTTGCCAAATGAAGGAATGATCATGGAGAAGTCATTTCATATAATCAAAGCTCGCCCGAGATGCCGGATTTTCCACCCCGGAAAAAAATGTCCCCAGGAAGAACCGTCCCCAGGGAAAAATGTCCCCGGAGAAATCGTCTCCGCAAGAACGAAAGCCGTTTGATCGAACGCGGGACATTTGGTCGAAAGCCATTTGATCAAACACCGTTTGATCGAAACGACAGCGGTCGTTTGATTGATTTTTTTATTGCTTGGTTTGGAGCAGATGCATACTCTATACAAGGTTGAACTAAAGTTGTATATGGCAGTTAAGAGGGCATACCAGCTCTCCGTCCCAATGTATTTCCTATTGAACAGTTTTTATGCTTCTCGGTAACCGCCGCACAGATTTTGACGCGGGTGGTTTCATCATAAAAAGGAAGACGAGATGAAGAGCATTACGCTACCAGATTTCTCATACATGTCGTATGTATTTTACGGCAACGTCACGAATGCGAAAAAAAAATACACAATTTTTCTCCTCCCTCTTTGAACAGGTTTTATTAAACTTCTATAGACATTTCGAAAAAAAACTTTCCATTTACTTTCTCTGGAAATATTTCAGGAATCGATAGACATCAAATTTATATGTCTACCACTTTTCGTTTTTATAAAAAAGCATGAAACGTGAGTACGGATAAATACCGTCTCAAAGCCCCGTAAACCGCGTCATTCTGTGTCGCCCTCTATCCGTAGCACAGGAAAAACCGCGTGGAACATTTTGACCGTATCCATCCGCCGACCATGCGGCGCACACGCGCACTGTAGTGCTCCCTCTCTCCTCTTTACTTTCATGGACAGCGGACTTAGGGCATGGCCTTGGAGACCAGAACAAAAGCTTACTTAGCTGCTCGTAAAGGGATTACCGTCAGCCAGCATTGTCGCGGCCCATGTAAGAGACCACAGAGACCAAGAGACCAATAAACCTCTTCTTTTTTCGGTGCGCTTATAGAGAAGTGAGATGAGTTTATTAGCTTGACATGAAACGTCAATTTGCTCGATTTTGCCGTTTCGAGTTTGTGCTTACTCAGTCAACTGTCTCATAAGGCTAACGAGAATCTCTCGTATTTACAGTTAGTGGAAGGCCAACTTCACAAACATTCTAGTAACGTTCAACAGGACCGCCCTGTAATGTTCGTAATGTTGAAAAAGCCAGCAAGCGGATTACACACAGATAAATGTTTTTTAGGATAACGGTACTTAGAACTGCAGCTTTATTTGTTGTGCCTCTTTCTTTCTTTTATTGATCGATTTATTTTTATTTTTATCTTTATTATTATTATTATTTTTTTTTCATGAACGCTCCACGTGAACCAATAAGAAAAATCGATCAAGCGGCCGCTGCACAATTATTTCCGCCCACGCAATGAGCAACAGCCTTTTCCGGAACCCAAATTCACGTTCGCGAAGCAAGGAAAACCAATGACAACCAATGACAGCGACGGGGAAGGGGCGATGTATTTATTAGACGAAAACGAAAAAAAAAAAAAAAAAATAACAGGCTAAAGGTCAGCCAAACGTGCTTCCAGTGGGGCAAAGCGTGCAACCACCTCACCTCCTTCCTTGGGGACGGACGCTGCGGCCTGTGCGGGTGTGTTTACAGGTTCACATTATTATGACATATGAGGAAAAAAAGAAATAGTGCACAGTTTTCACAAGTGACCGTGCCCCTCCCTCGGTACACCCATGCCTGCGTCACCAAGACACAAGCCGCGGGAGATTTAAAAACACATCACTATTTAAGCACTAAAATTCACGAATTTTCTCTGTCTGTCCAAGTCGGTTTAGCGAACGAATGCCACATTTTAGCGCCGTTAGGCTTCACAAAGCGGACACGACTGAACAACATGTTGGTTAGTTTATTATTAGGTTAGTCTAAGTTCGCTGTTGGCAGTTTCCCGCACGCGACTGTGCATTTTATAGTGAGATAACATTTATTTACAGTAGTTTATTTTGCAACGGGGATTTCGGTCGGAGGTACACCAAAGTTCAGTTAACATAAAAAAGTCAAGTATATGAGCGCCATAAACGAGAAATAAAATCACATCACATAAGAACGCGAAATAACATTACATATAAGTGCGGTGAAAGGGGCGGTGAGCAATTGTCATGTGAGCAAATGTCCGGTGAGCAATTGTCCTGGATCGGCTTCCTCCTTCTCCTTTTTCCTTTTTTTTTTTGAATAGCTGTTGCTAAATGCAATGAATTTATTTAGGCTGATCGAGCCTATCAAAAGGACGAAAATCATGACGCCGAACTATCAGAAGGCAGACAGCCAAAAGACCAAAAAATCATAACGCCGAACTGTCAGAAGCCTGAAAATGGAAAGGCCAAAGAGACACAGGGTGAGCATTCCAGTGAATGACCACTGAATGGGATGGTGTAGATTATGAAAAAGTTTTGTGGCTATTGTATTAGAAATCAAATAACTGGAATGCATAGCATTTGGTGCTCACAAATAGACTAGCCAGCGAAGATGAAAAACACTAATCTACAATATGTTTACTACGAAAAGAAAGTGTGTGGTGGGTAAAGTGAGGATAATTGTGCATTAAAAGCCCCTGAAATATAGATGCAAGTAAGAAATGAAATCTAGACAACCAACGAAGCACATCACAGCCGACCGAATGTTATCGTTAGCTTTGCGGATTTGTTGAAATTGGGAGATATAGGGTGCTTTTTTCTTTTTTTATGTGTTAATAATAAGTAGTTAAATCTACATTCCATTCAACAAGCAACATAAAATGGATATAGTTTGCTGCATTAGTTCGCTAGCGATATCGTTCGCTGGATGCTAGTATTTCTTTACCGTCGGTCAGACACAGGTGTTACAGTTGTCCTTACATCTTTTTCTGGGCCGATGTTTATGGGTTATAAAAGCTCTACATCCACTTATTCAGGTATTTCATTGCGGTTTCATTGCATTGAAAATACGGCTCATCAACATAGAAAGTATGAGACAACAACTACAACATCATTGTCTGACCGCCACCAATAACAAAACAGAACTATATATGAAAATACTAGTATTCCGGTTGAGTTGGGAACTTCGTCCGACGATATCCACATTCAACGAGCGTGAAGTCGGAGCCTCAGGATAGTGGGCATTTGCGTTTTCGTTTCATTGATACGAATACAGAAGGTAATGCGTCATTGCGCTCAGTATTCTGTAGTACTCCCCTTTATAAAAGAACGCGGCTAACATATCTGCCAGAAATAAGTAGAAGGTAGCAGGACCTTGGAAAATCACCAGTGATGAATCACCTCGTGTCATAGTCAAGATTTAGTTGTTGTTGGAGAATCCCTTCCCAATCTTATCAAGCGACCGCTGCTAATTATTTCCGGCCACGCAATGAGCAACAGTCTTTTCCGGAACCCACATTCACGTTTGCGGAGCAAGGAAAACCGGGTCTAGGACTTTTCGGTACAGGACCTTTTGGTGCGGACATTTCGGTACACGGACATTTCGGTACACGGACATTTCGGTACACGGACCTTTCAGTACACGGACCTTTCGGTACTCCGCCACACCGCTGGAAAGTGGTCTTCGGCTTCTTAGTCATAAAACGGTGACTTCTTTTTTTTTTCTCGACTACCTAAAATTGCAAGTACCTAGACTATGTAGTAATCATGCAATGCGTTGTTTCAGTATGTCATCCAAGGGAAATACTCGAAGCATCCCATGCACGATACATGTCTTTAGATGGTCGCCGCGAAAAGTATGATTTCCAGGCATTGCCTCTGCAGGGAGTGGCAGCCATAAGGCCGAAAAATCGAATCCCCGAAGAAACAAAGTCAAAATTCAAGGCTAAGGTTAGGTTAAATTTTCTTTATATGGTTAGTTCAAAAAGAGTGTTTACAGATTACACGCGCTTGGACGGACATTATGTTGAAATCTTGTGCGAAAAAATTAAACAATGTCTCTTCGGCCTTCAGATAGGTCGGTGTTTTGATTTTTCGGCCCTTCGTCTGTTGGCCGTTTTAATCTTTTGGCCTTTCGTGTTTTGATCTTTTGATAGGTTTCCCTCTGCAGGACACATAAGGGCTCAAGAATGGTTGTAAATGTGGTGACGGGAGTGTAGATGTTCCCCTAAAATTGCCTGTATCTGCATGCTGCAATGATCACAAAGTAGCCCTTCTGCAGTACCTTACGGGTGGCAACCAGAAGGCCGTAGGAAAGAATGACCCCGGAGAAAACGTTCCCGGAAAAAAGTGCCCCCGGTATAGCAGGCGGGCATTTTTATCTGGCTTATTTTGTCCTACTCTCTTTCACAGAAGACACCCCAGATGCCCGTTGTTAATGTAGGTCGTCAAAAATGTTAAAGAGAAATGAAGAGGTTGCCAGACTTTTCAGCAAACGTATTTTCGTTGAAAGTCGTTAAAAAAAGAAAAAAGAAAGAAAGAAAGGTCATGGTAATTTTAATTTACAGTGAACAACGCAACGGACAACGAACTGATGTTTTTGTACCCGCAAAACCTTGCAATGCCCTTCCTTATACAGGGTACAGAGTCCCAGATATGTCGTTTGGGTGACAATAGCTGACAAAGAATATCTGCCGCCCCAGAGATGTTAGAAGTAAAAACAGGACGTCTGTAGCTCATGGATTTTTAATAAAAAATCTGTATTGAGAACAAAACACGTTGTCATAACCAATAAGTCGAAGATCATATTCCAGCAGTATGGCCGTGTACCGAAATGTCCTTGTACCGAGAGGTCCGTGCACCGAGAGGTCCGTGCACCGAGAGGTCCGTGTACCGAGAGGTCCGTGTACCGAGAGGTCCATGTACCGAGAGGTCCTGTACCGAAAGGTCCGTATCCCAGGAAAACCAACGACAACCAACGACAGTGACGGGGGAGGGGGATATATTTATTAGACGAAAAGGAAAAAAAAAAAAAAAAAACGGGCGAAGGTCAGCCAAACGGGACGTCGGCTTGGGGATACGGACCTTTCGGTAAAGGACTATTCGGTACAGGACGTTTCGGTACACGACGTTTCGGTACACAGACCTTTCAGTACACGGCCATACTGCTGGAATATGGTCTTCGACTTATTGGTTATGACAACGTGTTTTGTTCTCAATACAGATTTTTTATTAAAAATCTATGAGCTACAGACGTCCTGTTTTTACTTCTAACATCTCTGGGACGGCAGATATTCTTTGCCAGCTATTGTCACCCAAACGGCATATCTGGGACTCTTATAGATTTTTAATAAAAAATCTGTATAAAAAAAGACACCCTGTATAAGGAAGGGCATTACAAGGTTTTGCACGTACGAAAACATCAGTTCGTTGTCCATTGCGTTGTTCACTGTAAATTAAAATTACCATGACCTTTCTTTCTTTCTTTTTTTAACGGCTTTCAACGAAAATACGTTTACTGAAAAGTCCGGCAACCTCTTTATTTCCTTTTTTATGAACATAATATTTTTCACGACCTACATTAACAACGGGCATCTGGGATGTGTTCTATGAAAGAGAGTAGGACAAAATAAGCCAGATAAAAATGCCCGCCTGCTATACCAGGGGCACTTTTTTCCGGGAACATTTTGTCCGGGGTCATTCTTTCCTACGCCCTTCTGGTTGCCACCCGCAAGGCACTGCAGAAAGGCTACTTTGCGATCATTGCAGCATGCAGATACAGGCAATTTTAGGGGAACATCTACACTCCCGTCACCACATTTACTACCATTCTTGAGGCCTTATGTGTCCTGCAGAGGGAAACCCATCAAAAGGTCAAAACACGAAAGGCCAAAAGATTAAAACGGCCAACAGATGAAGGGCCGAAAAATCAAAACACCGACCTATCTGAAGGCCGAAGAGACATTGTTCAATTTTTTCGCACAAGATTTCAACATAATGTCCGTCCAAGCGCGTGTAATCTGTAAACACTCTTTTTGAACTAACCATATAAAGAAAATTTAACCTAACCTTAGCCTTGAATTTTTACTTTCAGTTTCTTCGGGGATTCGATTTTTCGGCCTTATGGCTGCCACTCCCTGCAGAGGCAATGCCTGGAAATTATACTTTTCGCGGCGACCATCTAAAGATATGTATCGTGCATGGGATGCTTCGAGTATTTCCCTTGGATTACATACTGAAACAACGCATTGCATGATTAATGCATAGTCTATGTACTCGCAATTTTAGGTGCTTGAAAAAAAAAAAAAAAGGAAAGTCATCGTTTTATGACTAAGAAGCCGAAGACCACCTTCCAGCAGTGTGGCCGTGTACCGAAAGGTCTGTGTACCGAAACGTCGTGTACCGAAAAGTCATAGACCGTCGGCTTGCTATTCCAAAAATACATAAATAAATACATAAATAAAATTAAGAAATAGGAGATAAATGACATGGACGCGACGGAACAGCGCGTTAGCTAGTTGATTATTAGGTTAGTAAAAGTTTGGCGTTTGCATTTTCATGTTCAGGTTAGTCTAAGTGGGCTTTGGCAGTTTCTGCGCAGAAGCAGCCAGATAACATTTATTTACAGTAGTTTATTTTGCAACGGGGACTTCGATCACATTATTTTGAGATACGGCCAATTTTTCGAGAACGGTTCCCTGGATTTTCCATCTTTCGACAATCCTTGCTAGTTGCCCGTTGGATGACCCAAAACCTGAACCCGTCTGTCTTTGGACAGCGAACAAAGGGAGGCCTTTTGAGGAAGATAAGGAAAAGCTCCGGGTCACTGGGGATTCTCTGCTGAACTAGTGTCTACGCTGAACAAAAGGTCTGGAATAATGTGAAGAACCCTGTGAAAACCAAGGAGTGTCTAAAAATATAGTACTGAAGTTTCCGGGTAATAATCAAAGCGTTATGAGACGGAAACTGTGCTCCGAGACCTCGTCGCGTGTCAAGTTCCTTTCATTTTATCTTGTCCATTTATACATAAAGATTGAGTTCAAGGAGTTATTCCGAAATCCTAAGCTGTTTGGAGAAGGCGTTTGATCGAAGACTGCTTAGTCTCAAGCCGTTCGATCCAAAGCCGGTTGATCGACGCCGTTTGTTCGAAAGACGTTTTTTCGAAGGGAGTTCGAAGCTCGCAGCGTGTCCTTAGCACCTCTTTTTCTGTAACTTTTGATTCAAACATATGGAGCATGAGGCAATCAGCGTCCTCTCCTTTTTTGTTTCTTGCTTTTTTCTTTTTTTTTCAGCTAAAGAGGGGAGACCACTGGTCATTTGCAGAAAGGTTTTATTGGTCATTCACGAACAGCACAGCCTTCTGGCTTTTTACTCTCTCCCATCCGAAAGGAAATAAAATTGAATAGAACTGAATTGAATAGAACAATGCGGAAGCATCCCCCGTAGCTGTCGGACACATACTGAAGAAAATGTCTTCAAGTTGGGAGCAGCCAATAGTGTGTGATTCTTCTGGGCACCCTTTTCATTGCTTGGATCCGAAATAGGATAGTGATATGTGCACGAAAGGCACTCGAAGTCTGAATGCTAAGAAGGAAATTTCGCCATAGTATAAAATACAGGTATTGTATTAACAGCCATATAAAACTTTAGTTCAATCTTGTTTAGAGTATGCATCTGCTCCAAACCAAGCAATAAAAAAATCAATCAAACGACCGCTGTCGTTTCGATCAAACGGTGTTTGATCAAATGGCTTTCGACCAAATGTCCCGCGTTCGATCAAACGGCTTTCGTTCTTGCGGAGACGATTTCTCCGGGGACATTTTTCCCTTGGGACGGTTCTGCCTCGGGACATTTTTTTCCGGGGAAGAAAATCTGGCATCTCGGGCGAGCTTTGATTATATGAAACGATTTCTCCGTGATCATTCCTTCATTTGGCAACTAGCGCTCATATTCATCCTTGGAAACCCCAATTTTGTAATTGCATCTGTGTTGCCCTTCAAGAATAGTGATTTTCCTAAAATATGCATAAATTTGGCTCACATGGTGTCCAGTTCTTCAGCTTTTCCACGACCGAATTTCACGTTTTCAAGTTTAGATTGAATTAACTGAGTCCTCAGCATTCAACACAACGAAATCTGGAGTAAAAATTTATGCTTCAGATATTCTTCTAAAAAAAGAAAGGAATGCATATATTATCCTGTCCCACATAATAAGGAGGCTGAACTATACTTTTCTGCCACACTCAAACAAGAATATGTTACGTTGTCAGGTGACCATAGTTATTATTTTTCTCCAATGTGTCCTTTTATTTTTTGTCGAATCGTTCCTCTTGGCATTCAGGAAAAAAAAGACTGTGTAGGGATTATCGCGACTCCCGCTGCGAGGCCTTGCCGCTCGACCTTCCCATATCTTTTTTGGTTGGTTTCCGTGTGTGGACCCGAAGCCTTTATCGCCCTTCACCTCCTTTGTACGGTTTTGCAACCTGGTACACCAGAAGAAAGGGAGTCCCCTGTCACTGGAGTTGTCAACTGACATCATTTTTCTGAGCGGGTGTAAGGTAAAAGAAAAAGAAGGGAGAACATGGAGGAAAGGAGCCTTTCAAATATGTTACTGAAGTTTTCGGATAATAATAAGAAGTCTGTTATACGACGGAAATTTTGAAAAGTCTTTTGCACCAATGCCTTGTAAATGAATTCAGATATTTGATAATGCTTACTTACCAGAAATATACATATAAAAATGTCATTTTTGCATGAATAATAGAGTTATTATCAAGGTAAATTGCATGTTGTAAAAACATTTTTGGGACCCCTCATATAGGACCCCGGTTAGCGAATGCTGCCCTTCTAGACGCAGGCGGGTTAACTCTGTTGTGCATTTCTCACACACAAAATATGGACTTTGTTGCAGGCAATGCTATGTAGCTCGTAACTTTAATGAGCTCCCCTTCGACAGTTTTTCTTTGGAATCGAAGTACAAACTAAAAAAAGCGCTACGGCAACTTTATCATAGGATGTAGTACCTTTATATGTTCATATACTGTCAAACTGTATGCCGCTGGCTGCTTCAGGCCCAGTGCCACAAGCCTTTCGGCTTAGACGGGCCTGTTTTATTATATTTGTAGTTTGCTTTCTTGAGTAAAATTATTATTATTACTACGTAAGCGAGTGCAAAAAAAAAAAAGCGAATACCGTTTCGAGCACTAGATTCTCCAGACTGGCATTGTAAGCGCTGTGTGTAGGCAATGTTTATAGCCTAATTTATAGCCGCTGGTAGATCCAATTGAGAGCCTCCGAGATACCGGCATCCGTACTATCCGATCACACTTGTACGTCGGCAACTCGGCATACAGTAAATATGCACTAGTAAAACAATACGAAGAGCAACTAAACATTCCAGAATCAGTCAATACAGGTGGTAGTGACTTGTGAAAACAATAATTGTAGCATAAATATATAAGAACAAAAAATAAAAATAAAGTACTCATGTAGCAATAGGAGACAAGCAAAAAGACGTGAATGTCTCGAATCGAACTGCGGACCTTTCGTGGCAAAGTCCGACACTTTACCACTCGACAAACAACACAGAGGGCGCGGGCCGCCTTAAACTCGCGAGGTCAACCATGCACAATGGGGATTATTTCGGAGTATGAGGCGAACGGCGTGATAAGGACGGCGAGCGTGCCGCCATCTAGAATCGGAAAAATCGTGAATCGGAGTTGCTCCCCTCTGGTATGGCCTCTTAATACAATATCTATTTTATACTATGGCGAAATTTCCTTCTTAGCATTCGAACTTCGAGTGCCTTTCGTGCACGTATCACTATCCCATTTCGGATCCCAGCAATGAAAAGGGTGCCCAGAAGAAGCACAGACTATTGGCTGCTCCCAACTTAAAGACATTTTCTTCGGTATGTGTCCTACTGCTACGCGGGATACTTCCGCATTGTTCTATTCAATTCAATTCAATTTTATTTCCTTTCGGATGGAGAGAGTAAAAAGCCAGAAGGCTGTGCTGTTCGTGAATGACAAAGGTCTGCAAATAACCAGTGGTCTCCCCTCTTTAGCTGAAAAAAACAAAACAAAAACAAACAAACAAAGAAAACCAAAAAAGATTTTGGAGAGGACACAGATTGCCGCATGCTCCATATGTTCGAGTCAAAAGTTACAGAAAAAGAGGTGCTAAGGACACGCTGCGAGCTTCGAACTCCCTTCGAAAAAACGTCTTTTGATCGAACGGCTTGTAACCAAGCGGTCTTCGATCAAACGCCTTCTCCAAACAGCTTAGGATTTTGCAATAACTCCTTGAACTCCATCTCCATGTATAAATGAACAAGATAAATCAAAGGAACTTGACGCACGACGAGGTCTCGGAGCACGATTTCCGTCTCATAATTGCGGTGATTATTACCCGGAAACTTCAGTACTACGTATATTTTTAGACACTCCTTGGTTTTCACAGGGTACTTCACATTACACCAGACCTTTGGTTCAGCGTAGACACTAGTTCAGCAGAGAATCCCCAGTGACCCGTAGCTTTTCCTTATCTTCCTCAAAAGGCCTCCCTTTGTTCGCTGTCCAAAGACAGACGGGTTCAGGTTTTGGGTCATCCAACGGGCAACTAGCAAGGATTGTCGAAAGATGGAAAATCCAGGGAACCGGTATCGAAAAATTGGCCGTATCTCAAAATAACGTGATCGAAGTCCCCGTTGAAAAATAAACTACTGTAAATAAATGTTATCTAGCTATTCCTGCGCGGAAACTACCAGAGGCCACTTAGACTAACCTGAACATAAAAATCTAAACACCGAACTTTTACTAACCTAATAATCAACTAACTAACGTGCTGTTCCGTCGCGTCCGTTTCATTTATCTCCTATTTCTTAATTTTATTTATTCATTTATTTATGTATTTCCGGAATAGTAAGCCGACGTCCCGTTTGGCTGACTTTTAGCTCTTCTTTTTTTTCCCTTTTCGTCTAATAAATATATCCCCCTTCCCCGTCGCTGTCGTTGGTTTTCCTTGCTTCGCGGACGTGAATTTGGGGTCCGGAAAATACTGTTGCTCATTGCGTGGGCGGAAATAATTGTGCAGCGGCCGCTTGATCGATTTTTCTTATTGGTTCACGTGGAGCGTTCATGAAAAAAAAAGAGATAAAATAATAAAGATAAAAATAAAACGATCAACAAAAGAAAGAAAGAGAAACAACAAATAAAGCTGCAGTTCTAAGTGCCGTATCCTAAGACACATTTATCTGTGTGTAATCCGCTTGCTTGCTGTTTCAACATTACGAACTTATGAATATTGCAGGGAAGTCCTGTTGAACGTTTCTGGAATGTTTGTGAAATTGGCCTCCCACTAACCGTAAATACGAGAGATTCTCGTTCGCCTTATGAGACAGTTGACTGAGTAAGCACAAACCAGAAACGGCTGTGCTGTTCGTCAATGACAAAGGTCTGCAAATAACCGGTGGTCTACCCTCTCTAGCTGAAAAAAAAAAGAAAAAAGAGCAAGAATAAAACAAACAAAAAAGGAGAGGACACTGATTGCGTCATGCTCCATATGCTTGAGTCAAAAGTTACAGAAAAAGAGGTGCTAAGGACATGTTGTGACCTTCGAACTCCCTTCGAAACTTCGAAAAAACGTCTTTCGAACAAACGACGTCGATCAACCGGCTTTCGACCAAGCGGTCTTCGATCAAACGCCTTCTCCAAACAGCTTAGGATTTCGGAATATCCAGTTATAATGTGATGAGGACGATGCGATGGTCTGTGGACGGTGAACTGTCAAAAACAAGCCTAAACTAACTTAACCCTGAAAACTAACCTAGGACCTGGCTCTAACCCAGGTTCCCACCGGGGACGATTTTTCCGTATTCCGGAAATTACAGGAGCGCCGTTGTGAACAGCTGAGGAAACAGATCATAGCCGATCAAGCGCTATCACATTATTTGTTTAAATTGGGAGACGGGACTTTTTAAATTAACGTGCATGCTAATGTACAGTAAAACCATTGAACAAGGAACATAAATGCGGTTACACCCACTGTGCTGCTTGCACTGTGCCGATTACATCTGTTCTTTCTGTTCCTCTCTCGCAAAGTTTGCTGAGTGCAGACAACGCGGTAAGATTAGGAAGCGATTCTCCAACAACAAATAAATCTTGACTATGACACGAGGTGATTCATTACTGGTGATTTTCCAAGGTCCTGCTACCTTCTACTTATTTCTGGCAGATATGTTAGCCGCGTTCTTTTATAAAGGGGAGTACTACAGAATACTGAGTGCAATGACGCATTACCTTCTGTATTCGTATCAATGAAATGAAACGCAAATGCCCACTATCCTGAGGCTCTGACTTCATGCTCGCTGAACGTGGATATCGTCGGACGTAGTTCCCAACTCAACCGGAATATTAGTATTTTCATATATAGTTCTGTTTTGTTGGTGGTGGCGGTCAGACAACGATGTTGTAGTTGTTGTCTAATACTTTCTATGTTTGTCTGTCTGTTGTATGTATGTATGTCTGCCCCCTGGGCCTTTGGGATTAATAAATAAATATGAAATGTTGATGAACCGTATTTTCAATGCAATGAAACACCTGAATAAGTGGGTGTAGAGCTTTTAAAACCCATAAACATCGGCCCAGAAAAAGATGTAAGGACAACTGTAACACCTGTGTCTGACCGACAGTAGAGAAATACTAGCATCCAGCGAACGATATCGCTAGCGAACTAATGCAGCGAACTACAGGGTGTTCAAAATTAAGCTTTCACGAGCGCTACGCAAACACAGCGATGACAGGAAACCGGATGATAACTTTACGCTACTTGTGTAAGAAACAGGTGCTGCTAATTATGTAGCACCTGTTTCTTACTCAAGGAACAGAAAAAGTAGCACCAGTTTTCTTTTGTTCGCCTATTTATAAAGTGCTAGTGAAAGCTTAATTTTGAACACCCTGTATATCTATTTTATGTTGCTTGTTGAATGGAATGTAGATTTAACTACTCATTATTAACACATAAAAAAGAAAAGAAAAAACCCTATGTCTCCCAATTTCAACAAATCCGGAAAGCGAACGATAACACTCGGTCAGCTGTGATGTGCTTCATCGGCTGTCTAGATTTCAGTTCTTACTTGCATCTATATTTCAGGGGCTTTTAATGCGCAATTATCCTCACTTTACCCACCGCACACTTTCTTTTCGTAGTACACATGTTGTTGATTATTGTTTTTCATCTTCGCTGGCTAGTCTATTTGCGAGCACCAAATGCTATGCATCCCAGTTATTTGATTTCTAAAACAATAGCCACAAAACTTTTTCATAACCTACACCATCCCACTCAGTGGTCATTCACTGGAGTGCTCACCCTGTGTCTCTTTGGCCTTTCCATTTTCAGCCTTCTGACACTTCGGCGTTATGATTTTTTTGTCTTTTGATAGGCTCAATCAGCCTAAATAAATGCATTGCATTTAGCAACAGCTATTAAAAAAATGGAAAAAGAAAAAAAGAGAAGGAGGAAGCTCCTGAAACTCCTTGAACTCCATCTTTATGTATAAATGAACAAGATAAAATGAAAGGAACTTGACGCGCACAAGGTCTCGCAGCACGATTTCCGTCTCATAATTGCGCTGATTATTACCCGGAAACTTCAGTACTACATTTTTAGACACTCCTTGGTTTTCACAGGGTACTTCACATTACATACACCAGGCCTTTGGTTCAGCGTAGACACTAGTGCAGCGGAGAATCTCCAGTGACCCGGAGCTTTTCCATATCTTCCTCAGAAGGCCTCCCTTTGTTCGCCATCCAAAGACAGACGGGTACAGGTTTTGGGTCATCCAACTTGCAACTAGCAAGGATTGTCGAAAGATGGAAAATCCAGGGAACCAGTATCGAAAAATTGGCCGTATCTCAAAATAACGTGATCGAAGTCCCCACTGAAAAATAAACTACAGTAAATAAATGTAATCTGGCTATTTCTTATGAGTATCATCTTCCTATCATTCTTATGAGTAGCGTAGGCCTATCGTGTGTAGTTGTATGAGCATGCATGTGGCCCACGATCCTTGAGGCTGCATAATGGAGAAAATACTGGAGGTGTGCATGGTTCCCGTCGGTCTTGTTATGAGCCAGCTACATTGCTAGGCTCTACACAACATAGTTAGGGCCTGACTTTTTCGGGTTTTATTTTTGGCCAAATTCGGGGGGTAAATATCGGGCGATATTTTTTATTTGAAAATTCGGGTGTATTCGGGTTAAATCCCGTTACGGCATATTCTGTCGTCAGGAATTCGGGTGTATTAGGGTGATTTTTTTTTAAAATAAAAATTTGTCTTAACATGGAACTAATGTTTAGCAATGTTATCAAACTTTATTTTAATGCATGCCTATGAGTGTGCCAAGCGACCAGGATGTTTTCGGGTAGATTCGGGTGAAACCCGAATTTTACAGATTTTGTTCGGGGGGTAAATATCGGGCGGATATGGGTTTAACCCTAAAAAGTCAGGCCCTAAACATAGTGAAGTGACAAAGGCACTTGTTCAGTTCGTGCGAGTCTGTGGCATTCTGGGTGAACCGTGACCAATTTCATGTTTATTTTCCTTCTGTGTTTGTTATATTTCATTTTCTTCTTTTTGTTAGTTTCTTCCTTTCTTTTTCATTGTTTCTGTGCCGGGAATAGCAAGCCGCCGTAGCGCAGGCTAACCTTTGAGAGAAGGGAGTCACTGAAAAGGTTAGCCAGCTCTAGGACCCGAACCCACATTTTCTGGATTATCGGTCCAGGGCTTTGTGTGTTCCTCCCTCATTCGGAGGCTAACATTTCCGCTTTTTTCTTTGTTAGCAGACCGAGTTCGCGCAAAATCGAAAGACATAATCGAAATTTTGTACCGTATTGTGCATAGTAACACATTCCCAAGTTGGAAGATTAATTTCTTCTAATCCAGGAGTGTGAATCGTAAAAGAAAGTGGGATCGTCAGTGGAGGTGCGGACGGTTGCGCATTGGACAATTCAACCCGTGGGTAAAAATAAGGGGATAAGACGAAAATTGTAACAAACAGTAAAATAATATACAGTAATAAAAGAATAGTGAACAGCAAGCTTAGGCATATCAGGCATTGGAAAATGCTTATTGCTTATGATTTCTCACAAGTGATACATCACATTGCTGGCTACATACAACTAAGATAGTGAGGTTAGATTCCGAACACCTTGCATAATGCACACGCTTGATATTCGTGCCGATCGTTAGGTTTCGTGTGGCGTTTACTTCAGGGGCCTTTTCCCCAATGACCTTTTCTTCCCAGAGTAACTGGGTGTGGTTTCTCATTTGTTGTTTATTGTGAGAAAGGAAATGAACTTTGACACACACACATAAAGAGAGAGAATGTGGTGGTGGAATATATGTGCGTCCAACATTGCTTTTGACATTGTAATACACGCATGTAAACTAACAGATTGCAGCGTTAGATCTGAAATGCTGATTGATACCTGCAGTTCTGTTATCTCTGACTTCACGTGAAAAAACTTGTGGCTTTGTGCGTATGCTCGTAATTATGTGGAAATTGGTGAGTCTGTACGGCCTATTATAACCTGCGAACCCTCATTGCCGGAGTAGCAAAGTGCGACTATTTGCGGCACACTGCATTCTCCCTCTCATGCAACATTGAATACCAAACCACTATACTAACACAATGTTATGTACTCTAACCCCCGCAGCCATCGAGAAAGTTCAGCAACACATATACAGTACAACTTATGGTTTATTGTAGGAAACCGACAAAAATACATGTGCATAGCAACTGTCGTCCATAGGGGTCATCTGTATATTTTCCAAGGGCGGGCAGTAGGATGCAAATCGCCTGGAACTGTGAACTGATCGGCTGGGCGTTGTGAACTATGGGCGTCCACAGGTTCACGCTAGCTAAACGAGCTTCCTCAAGACCTGCTTTTCTCATTTCTTCCCAAGCAGTTTTGTCAATTGCCTTCGCAACGCTCTTCTGATACGCACTGTACGTGCACTAGCCATAGAGGGTATATCAAGAGCACCAACAAACTCAGAAAGACGAGAGAAACCAGAACCTATGGACACAATTCTGTTTACAGCTGCCGAATTCACATCTAGGCGCTGTTGGACAAGCTGTCCAGGTGATTTCTCCGTCGAGACAACATCTTCCCTGAGACACATCTTACACTTCAACCAGAAAAAACTACAGAGACCTCGCCGTTGTTCCGATATGACGTACATATCACCCAAGCCACAACCAAATGGACTATGTACAGACATAGCTTGCAAAGATGAAAAGAAATGCTCAATCTCGACAATACGTCGCCTGTCAAGCACGAAGTTACCAGTTTGAGTTTTATCACCAACATCAACAGGAGGGGCCGGATCATTTCATTTGGCAAAATGCTCCACCAGCCCAGGGCAGTTTTTTCGTACGCCCACGCTAACGTGAGACATGTTGTTCGCTGCATTTTTCCAACGTATCTGCCGGAAATACGCAGAAAGTATCAGGGCCTTGGAGAATTGCTTCTTAATCTTGTCACGTTGTCTGTGTGATCTGGTTCATGAGCTATCCACAACGCCGCTTCTGTATTTTGGGAAGCGTGGAACCCTGCCGAACCATTATTTCAGCCTATGCCACCATGGGCCATAGGCTAAGCCCGGTGCTTGTGCATTATTTCCGGAACACAGTGCAGAGTAGCATGTGGCACTGACTATTGTCTGAGTTAAAGGAACCAATCCTGTTTTTGTCTACTACTAATGTAATCGTAACACTACTTAATGTAATCAGTTCAAGCAAAGATACTTAATTAAGTATCATTTAGCTAATTTAGTTGTTGTTTTGACGACTGAGTAACCAATGCGAGCCTCTCTTACCACTTCTTATGTCGCAAGCAAGAGAAACCCCGAACGCGGAACCATTTTTTTCGGAACCCGCCGCTGCTGCGTGAATTTCCCCCCCTCTTTTGTCTGCTTCTGATTCAAGTGGGAACTACCCTTCGAAGAAACGGCGTTGATCATCCGGCTTTCGACCAAACGGGCGAGCACCTTCCGCAACTACTTTCAAAAAGACAGAAAGAAAAAAAAAAGACACACACACGCAGTACAATTATTTTCTTCCGTAACTACTTACAAAAAGAGGAAAAAAATGAAGAAACACACAGTACAGTTATTTCAAATTATTTATTTCTGTGCGAGGAGTAGAACAAGCAGCAACATTTCTTTCCTTTTTACATACTTCCATAACTACTTACAAAACGAAACACACACACACACACACACACAGTGAAATTATTTTATTCCGTAGCTACTTACAAAAAGAAAGAAAAAGACACACACACAGTACAATTATTTTAAATGATTTATTTCAGTGCGAGGTGTAGAACAAAAGCAGCGCAGCAACGTTCTTTTCCTTTTTCGTGAGGTGAGGCAATGTTCACACATAAGAGCGGAGCGAAATGCCGAACTGGCCAAAAATTTGGTAATGACACATCCATAAAGTGTAATCGTCAAAACTACGCAGTATCGCCGCGTCATCGGAATTTAGGTTACCACGACCACACGTGCCCTTACCAAGAGCCAATGTTGCGAGAGCAGAGGCTGCGGGTCAGCTTCAAGGTCGTAGCTTTACCTGAAGAAGCAGACGACAGCGGCTCACATATCCCGAGCCAAGCGCTACCGGTGCACCATCTGTTAGGCAAGAGCAGAGGCCGCAGCGCTCCGCCTTCCGAGTCCTCCTATTGGCGCGCATTTTGGAGGCGGAGCCTCCCTTGCTCTTGGTCAGCAAAGTCAAGGATAGTCGCTTGATTCTACAGCGCAAGGATGATTGACTTAGAATTATGCATATGTTGCCCTTAAGCATTATTGTTCTTGAAACAACTGCAGTGCAGTACTATTGATATATGTAGTGTGTCTCATTGCCCCAACATAAGCAATGTGCATCACATGGTGAATTCTGCAGGTCGTTTTAGTGCAGCACAGTGTAGCTCAGTGTAGAAAAATCATGTCGGTGTAGCTTACACCAGATAACCCAGCCAAATATGCTATGCAGTGCGAGTACCAACCAAAAATAGAAATCTGAAACCATTTCAAAGCTCCCTGTCCATCCCGCTTCTGATCATCGGACCTACATGAGCCTACCAAACTTATCAAAAGACTACATGAACTCAATTCATCGTAAAGTGCTTCCAGAGTATTGAGCAATTCCCTGGCAGCCATTTCAGTTTTGAATGCCAGTGAAAGGAGGATATAGAGAGACGACCCAAAATGAGCATGTGTTCTGGTCGACACCGAGCTGCACTGGTGTTACTCTCTGCAGTGTAGGTCATTGTGAAATGACCAGTGAAACATGGTGCACACGCACTGAAATGAGCAGTGTAATATTCAGCCAGTGTAGGCTTTTCTACACTACAAGAACCAGTGGAATTTGTTATTACAATTGATATAGTTCTCACTATTCTAATTCTCTACCTCATACCCTTCCACAAAGAGATAAAACTCACAGTTCAGGGTGATGCAGTGGAGACAGAGATACCAGAGAATTTGCCGGAGATGATGCGCATGATGCAAAGTTCTTGTTATGCTATACAAACACAACGAAGGTCATAAATTAGACAGTAAATGATTGGGCACTACTGAGTACTACAGATAAATCACAACTAAAGATATGTTAGGCTTTGAAATGGAAGAAATTTCCGGAGGTCAACAAGCTGCTGCAGAAGAAACAAACAAGGAGTATTTAGGACAGGTAAGACAAGGAGGATGCCACAGATCCAAACATTAATGGGAATGCGTGTCAATTTGCGTGTCAATGTGTATACGGTAATACGTGACGATTTTGCACTCAAGTTGAATGAGAAAATAGTGATGTAGTATTGATAGCATGAAAGTGGTAGTGAAAGTACCAGCAATGAGGCAGGCATTGGTAAAGGGCAGTTCTATTCACTTTCACAACTGAAGCATTCACAAATGCCTGCAATTCCAACCATGAGTAAATGCTTCACTCTAGTAATTTCGTTATGGTGTATCTGACACACCTGCTCTTGCTTCTTGAATATCCCAGTGTCACGTGTGAGAGAAATTAGTGACGTGCCCAAAATGTGTACCATGATCTCTTGGAAGCGGGTTCATTTTTCTCATGTATCAGCATCGAAATTGTTATTTTGATTAAAGAATAAAAAGTAAACTCAAACACAAGCCTCATCATAACGAAGTGAATGGGACTGGGAAGAAATTCGATACCAGCTCCCGGGGCCTAGTGGCTAGGTGACTGCTTTCCACGTCGAGACTGGGAGGTTTGGATGTTTATTTATTAGTGCCAATAAATGATGTGAACAAGGAGGTGACACAGGTTTGAAGCCCCGTACCAGTTGTGCTGTCTGAGGTTTGCCCTGGGCCTTCCGACAGACTTTTCAGATGAATGTTGGCACAGTTCCCCTTGAAGTTCGCCCAGGACGCACAATAACTACAGGTCGGCACGGGTATGTAATTCTCGACCCGCAACCGCAGACACGGTTTCTCAATCCGCACCCACAGGTCATGCAGGTATATCCGCAGACCGGCACTACAGGGGCGTGTAGCCAAGTGAGCACAAGTGAGAGTACTGCCGCGCAAAGGAGAAAAATACAAAAGCTTTTGTGTTCGTTTATTTGCAGCTTACATTTGATATATTAAATGCATGATACATAACTGCTGAAAGAGCGGCCATCAAGTTATCCTAAAACGCACTGGAAGTGTGGTCTTTTGCGCATTTATTTCGTGCAAAAGCATGAACGCGGGTACCCACACTTTACGCGCGACCCACATCAAGTCAATTTTCTAAACGCAAATCCGAGATTAGTGCGAGTATCCACGCAGATCCGCGGGGTACACCCACAATCGCGCAGACATCCAACAATAACCCCCTGTCAACCACTCCTTCCTGCTGTCCCCTCTCCATCTGTCCACATCTGTGTACACCACAGTTGTGACAGTTGCTTCGCGACGCTAACACAGAATTTTTTAAAAAATAAGAAATTTGTAGGGGTGTGCGAATATTCGAGTTCTCAAATTCGAATCGAATATCAAACGCTCGAACGTGGGCTTCACCCGATTTCTTCCGTGCATGAGGTGAAGCCGCCTTTACGAAATTGCCCTTGCTGCAGGGCCAACACAGGCGGGACAGTGTTTAGTTTAAGATAAAGTTATCCAAAGTTAGTTTTGTAGACATCGTCTGTGGAAGGGGTGGCGCCCCTCCCATATGCAGTTTAGCGGTGCCGACGATGAACTTTGATTTGATGTCTGTGAGGTTGCCTTTAAAAAGGTAGGACTCTTGAATAATGACTACATCTCACGAACAAGAAGGGTGTCTTAAAGATGTCCTTTACGTCTAAAATTTCAGTAGTGCGACTTCCTAGGGCGAGTGCAAAGAAACTAAAGGGTGTTCATGGCAAAACTGAGGCAGGATGCCAATTCGTTTGTTTCACAAATGGTCTGTGGTTGTCTGAAACAATTACAACCTCATCCGTATAACGTGCTACTGCCTGACATAAAATTCTGAAATGAAGGTAACCAGTCCAGTACTCCAGTGAGTGTAGGCTCACCTGAAAAGCAGGAAGCACTCTTATGTAAAATTAAAGAGTAGGGGCTTATAGCAGAAGAATTGCATGTCTCTCTTGTGACAGTTAATGCCAGAAAAATTGCACTAAAGCCATGGGCTACAAAATGGAAACTTTTAGTGCAGAAGTCACATATTGTAAATTTTGCACGAATATTCGATATTCGATTCGGTATTCAGAATTTTTTCCTCTATTGGATTCGATATTCGATTCGACTTAAAATATTCGGATTCGCACACCCCTAGAAATTTGATATATAAGTGGCAGTTGCATACAAGCTGAAGTTCTACAAAAACGGTGACAGCAGCACTGAACAGATGTGCAGAAACACAGCGAGAGTCTCAAGGAAACATTCAAGCAGGCAAACAAATCTTGGTGATCAGCACCTTGGCAGCCTTTTAATTTAGGTACAAAAAAAAAAGAAAAAGCCATGAGTTGGGTTTGCCAGACGGGCTTCTGTAGCCTCACCCTTCGCTGTATGCGGAGTCAGCTAGTAGTACACTCGAGTGACACGGTTCGAAATGAATGTATTTCAGCCAGGACACCGTAAAATGTCGCACAAGGTGATACTAATTTGAATAGAGACAATGTCGACAAAAGACACGACTACGACAAGGGACATGTCGCAAAATGTGATGTGTCTATGTGTGTTTAGTCCAAGGGAAAACCATTGTCGCCTCCAAGTATAGTTATGTACCAACTGGCCCCTTTAGTTCTACTCTCGTAACTGTGTCAACATTCAGTACGACGTGTCTCTCTCTCTGTTTCTGTGTTCAGTCCGTGGGTAAACCGTAGTCACCTCCAAGTAGTTATGTACCAACCGGCCCCTTTAGTTCTACTAATGTATGTGTCTCGTCAAGTGGGCTCGTCACTGTGTCAACATTCAGTGCGACGTGTCTGTCGCTGTTTCTGTGTGTGCAGTCCGCGGCTAAACCGTTGTCGCCTCCAAGTAGTCATGTATCAACTGGCCCCTTTAGTTCTACTAATGTATGTGTCTCGTCAAGTGGGCTCGTAGTGGGCTCTGTTTGAAGACGATGAAGAGGTGGAAGAAACGACGGTGCGGCCATCCCCATCACAAGTTTTGGAAGCACTTAATGTTGCCCGCCAATTCTTCAGCCATGAAGAAGGCCAAGAGGACGCTCTTCACCATATTCGTGTTTCGGAGCGCAAGCTGATGGTGTTCAGTTTTCGAGTGCAGAAGCAGCAAACAATCACTGACTTTTTTCAGCAATAAAAGTTGTAAGCTTTACTTATCTTACCAGTGCTGTTTTCAACTATTTTTCTTTACTTTTCATTAGTTCGAACTTCGTTTAATTCGAATCGAATTTTTCGCATCCCCATGGGATTCGAATTAACGAGCTTTTACTGTAGTTACATATCAACCGGCCCCTTTAGTTCTACTAATGTATGCGTCTGGTCAAGTGGGCTCGTCACTGTGTGAACATTCAGTGCGACGTGTGTGTCTGTTTGTGTGTTTAGTCCGTGGCTAAACCGTTGTCGCCTCCAAGTAGTTATGTACCAACCGGCCCTATAGTTCTATTAATACTATTTATTTGCTAGAAATAAACTCGAACTCAAGTATGTTTGGTGCAGCATTATGTTTGATACTGCAATCATTGTTCATGCACACACAGTTTATGTGCTACAACAAGCAGCAGTACACATACCTGACCCTGGTACCGCACATTGGTGAGACCACTGATCGGACTAAATACATTGAGGTCATCCAGAGTTGAGTCCCACAAGCTTGTCTTTTCCCCTGCAAAATAGTTTTACACATCAAACCACGACGCATTTGGGTTTAATTGATTCAACAACCAGACAACCATTCACCAACACAGGAAGAAATGTGACAAAAAATTAGGGGCCCATACAGCTGTGCAATGCTTAGTTCTATGTAAACAAGTGAAATAAATATTCTATCCACAAAGAAAAATAATGCCTATAATACACCCACTGTTAAAGCTGAAGCAATGAGGTAAGAGAATGTTTAGTGTCCATGTTCCTGATTGGAGTGCCGCACTTTAACAAACGTTAGCTGCGACAAGCAAGCATGGTTGAATCCCAACAACAGAGTCGCAATGCACGAAAAAAGAGGAAAATAGAGAAGAAAAAGAGCAATACTTAGAGAGACTGACAGCAGAATGTGCAAAGCACCACCCATTCATTAATCTTATTTTTCTTATAACTTTGCATGTACAAGTCATTCGCAATCTTTCCTTAGAAGACCACATACCGTAGAAACCGGAAAGTGCCGTTTCTCAGTACCATGAACAGTCACCAGATAGAAGATACGAAACGTTCCTTTCACTGCTGCATGTAGTGCAGCTTCATATGGAGGACATAAATTCAGCATACTGAATTATATATGTGCCTATTCATGCAAATGCAGTCAAGATAGGGTAAGGTTCAACCCATACCATAGCACAGAAAAATCCCAAATCAACACCACACGATCTCATTCAAAAACGATGTAGGTGGCAAGCTTCTTCAGCAATCAAATGTTCTTTTGTGCACATTACAGTGTAATCCCGTTAATTCGAAATATCTTAATTTGAACTTCCAGATAATTCCAACTGATGCTTGGGTCCCAACAAAGTCACGTATATTTCAATGGGGGAAAATGCCCGGTTGTTTGAGCATATGAACGTGCACAATGGTTTACGGTACTTAACAGAGATTGCCCAGTTGCGCCCGACTTCTGCCGTGTCAGGAACACATTTACTAATGAAATGCTAAGTTCACTTATTAGCCGCAAGTACATAACTTACAGAGGCAACACTTGTGCCAGAGGAAAGAGGAGCAAGAAATAATCACTGTAATGGTGTGCGCCAGCGCCACTGGCACGGGATGATGCTGTTTACTCCTGGTCGGCAAAGAAAGTTAAGCCTCGCTGTTTGATGGGGATCAAGGCCATTTCTTTTAACTACATAACCAACAAGACACGGGTGACGGTTCTTTTTTTTTTTCTTTTCAAATTGGGTTGATACTTGTGCTTGCAGGATTCACGATTGGGTTGGGTTGGGTCCCGCATCTCAAACAATATGTTGATAGAGTTGTGGCTAAAGAAACGAATGCAAGTGTATACAACAGATTATTTTCCCCCCTGAAATGGTTTGATGCTTGCCTGTAAGAAAATATTCTGGAATATGAATGAGCCTCTTGTATTTCTAGGAACGTGTGACCGCGAACGTGTGGCAGGCCTAACGAGCCATGACACATCTCCGATGCAGCTACGCCCCGTCAGCACATCAAGTCCAAGTTCAGAGACATTCTCTTTGGTTCGAACTTGCTTTGTTTGAATAAATCTTTCACCTGCTTTGAGTTGCAGTTCACAGGATTGCACTCTATTACACTACATTTTCCTGAATCTTATTTGCCTTTACTTTTGCAAGAGCACCATGTCTATATGCTCAGTGGAGCTGCTTATCGTGAATTAGCAGGTGTAGTGAACCTTTCCACAAGTCTGATTGACTGTAAGCACTACAGAAGTGCATCATAAAAAAATGTGCCACACAAGGAAAGCTACCCATAAGTTAGGAAACAGTCTTGCGAATTACATCATCTGAATAAAAGCGAGCCTCGTGTGTCTGTCTGATCTGTGTCCGTGTTTTTGTTAGCTTCTGAAGCCTTCAAGCATGGAAATGCACCAACAAGCCCATAGACTGGCCTTGAGTTTGCTGACCAAGAGCGAGGGAGGCTCCGCCTCCAAAATGCACGCCAATAGGAGGACTCTGAAGGCAGAGCGCTGCGGCCTCGGCTCTTGCCTAACAGATGGCGCACCAGAAGCACTCGGCTCGGGATGTGTGACCCGCAGTAGTCTGCTTCTTCCGGTAGCGCTACGACCTTGAGGCAGATCCGCAGCCTCTGCTCTTGCGTAAGAGATTGGCGCTCGCTAGGGCATCTGTAGTCACGATAACGCGTGGTCGCCATAACTTTGAGCCTTGACCTTGAGAGTGACTGGTAACCTAAATTCCGATAACGCGGTGACAGCGAACCACTACTGCGTAGTTTTGACGATTATGCTTTATGGATCTCTTATTATCAAATTTTTGGCGAGTTCCAACGTTTCGCTCCACTCTTATGTGCGTGCACATTGCCTCAGCTCATGACAAAAGGAAAGAAATGTTGCTGCTTGTTCTACTCCTCGCACTGAAATAAATCGTTTAAAATAATTGTACTGTGTGTGTGTGTTTTTTTTTTTTTTTGTAAGTAGTTACAGATGTATGTAAAAAGGAAAGAAATGCTGCTATTTGCTCTACTCCTCGCACAGAAATAAATCATTTGAAAGAATTGTACTGTGCTGTTTTTTCGTTTCTGTAAGTAGTTACGGAAGTGTGTGTCCTTTTTTCCCGTTATTTATTTGCATTAAGTGCTGAAACTGCGTGTGCACGAGCTTTGGAAGTAAAGTTAGACGTTTAGCTCCACTCTTATGTGCGAACACTGCCTCAGCGCACAGCTAAAGGTACCCACAAGAATTTCATTTGGCAAAATGATCCGCAACCCGGGACCATTTTTTCCTACGCCCACGCTAATGTGAGACATTTTGTTTGCTGCATTTTTCCAACCTATCTGCCAAAAATATGCAGAAGGTATATCAGGGCCTTGGAGAATTGCTTCTTAATCCTGTCATGTTGTCTGTGTGATCCGTTTCATGAGCTATCCACAACGCCGCTCCTGTATTTTTGGGAGCACGGAACCTCGCTGAACCATTATTTCAGCCTATGCAACCAGGGGCCATAGGCTGAACCCGGTGCCTGTGCATTATTTTCGGAACCCAGTGCAGAGTAGCCCGCGGCACTGACTGTTTTCTTCCTACAGTTCAAGCAAAAATACTAAATCAAGTACCATTTAGGTATTTTTGTTGTTTTGATGGCTTAGTGGCCAATGCGAGCCTCTCTTTCCACTGCAGATGTCGGAAGCAAGAGAAACTCCGGACGCGGGACCATTTTTTCCGGAACCTGCCGCTGCTGCATGAACTTTCCCCCCTTTTGTCTGCTTCTGACTCAAGTGGACTTTGTTTCATCCCTTTTTTGTGTAAATTAAGTCATATTTATTAGATTAGTGTTGTCATACATATGTCAAAATTGTGTTTACCCTGCACGACTTAACACTTAGAGAGAAACACTTAGGCGCATCTGCGATATTGGGTAGTTTTATGCCACATGAAAGGCCTTTTTCGTATTATCGAACGATTGCGACGCCACTGTTCTGGGATGAAAAGTTACTAAGCTACGCTAATTAAACTTTATGTTGTTTTGTTTGCTTGTCCTGTGTGATGTCCTTCCTTTAACTACGCGCGACATCCATGTGGTAATCATCTGTCGCAAAGTCCATACCCTTGTCTATAATCCTAAAAATATTTCGGTTTCTTGACCGAGAAGCAGTAGCTCAGGGAGCTCTCAAAGTCGACTCATACGAAAGCTCGTGCAAGAGACCCTGGAGCTCTCCATCTCGAGCTTGATATGGGCACATTAGTCGTCATTTCATATATTTTTTAACACGAATTAGAAGATATGAATTCAGTACAAGGTTCATTTTAAAAATGTTCTTATGACCGCATATATTTATCTTCTTCTGACAAGACGGAATAAAAAGCGTTTCGATCAATGTCTAACGGCCAAATATCCCCAAATAAGCAGCTGACATTGAAAAGAAAATCGGAAAAAGTGAAAGAAAACACTTTGTTTTGTGAGTTTGTTTCCAGGGTAGTTTCATTTTAAATCGAACAACGGGTGAAAGTCGTATTTTTTAATTTGGCCAGAAAAAATATATGTTAGAGGACAGCTCAAACGAAGCAAATCGCACCACGTGCGATGCTCGTGCGTGGAGTAGTTTCCGCGTGGGAGAGGAGGAAGTCTGAGGCTGCTTGAGCGCGCTTTCTTCTGGACCGACTTTGACGGGATCTAGTACCGCTTTTATGCCTAGAAATTGGAGGTTTTTTGTGATTATAGGCTGCACCATAGACACTGTCGACAGCCACCCACAGAACTCTGAGGGCCACAGATTTCCTGTTAAAAAATGCCAAACTTTGTTACCAATTTGCTTCATGACAGAACCTCTGAGGACATCGAGCTTAGTGCCATTCGATAGGACGTTGAAAGAACTTTCGTGCTGTATTGAGTTCATTTTTCTCAGCCCAGTGGTTTCTGTGTTATTAGCTTGAGAATCGCACATGATAGGCGAAAATTGCAATGTTGCATCTCAATTTTCTCAAAAATGCCATCTTCGATTTCCTTGACTATTTTTGAAAAGGTGGCGTCATGTCCCTACTTTAGACGCCAAGTGACACAATCTTTTATTTTTACCTGAGAGACGCGCAGCGATTTTTTTTGTCAGGCAGGGTCCACGAGACTGCGAGCTTGTGCGCCCCATCCACGAGCACGAGACCTTCAATCTCTTCTTTGCTACAGGTCTCCCGCTGACGGAGAAATCAATGACCACACTGCGTGAGCTTGTTGTAGTTAACGATGAAAGATGAAAGTCACTGAAAAGGTTAGCCAGCTGTAGGACTCGAACCCACAGTGTCCCCAGAGCATCACTTTACGTTTACCCAATGGTCTCCCAGTTCAATGAGGCTCATTCAAACTGTGCGAGAGTACATGAGTTGCCTGTACGCCCTTGACGAGGAGCCCCAGTCCGACGAACATACTGACAAAGCAGTGAGAAGAAACGAAGAGCTTCATAAAGATCTTTATCCACTGGTAACATCGTCGCTTTTGTTTCAGGTTGCCGTCAGTCCCCCAGGCAGTGTGAAAGTCACATCCGTTTCATTGGTAAAAGAACGTTGCGGAAGTTTCGAAAAACGTAAAATGTGCCCATTGTGAGACCCCTTCAGGTGATGGATGCCACCATTGGATTAGCATCATCCGATAGCTTTAGACATGACTTTTCAAATGATATGAACTGACTGGGTTCAAGCGCATAGATTATGGCCAAAAGGATTACGGAAGACCAGGCCGAGGGTTCAAGGTACCTACGGCTACCGGAAACGAGGGATTTTAGTTGTGCGTTGTTCTGTCGGAAATTTTGATTCCCACGGTGGCACTGACACAGCTCGTGGAGGGCGAACGTGTTATAGTTGAGAGCAGCAACATACTGTCATCACAGCGGTCTTACGGGCTTTGTAGTACTCGTCGTGGTTCCGAAATAATGCTACGGGGCATAAAACTAATTAAAGAGAGCATGCACAGTTTCGGAACTATATAAACTATTGCGCCCAAGCTAAGAGACGGCTGCAACCACGCGGCCACAAATTTGTATTTTCAGGTGCTGTAACTTTCTGTCCCCCGTGGCCGTAGTTCTGCCTTCCTAATATTAAATCGCACGACAGCCTCATAGCGTGCGTATGTGCATGGCCTCAAGCACATGTGCGGGAGACTAGTGAGTATGCGCACGTGCGTACGCACACTTCGTTCGTGCGTGCGACTCCCATGAAAGTGCATAATAGCAAGTTCAAGGCGCCCACGAAAGTATTACCCGGCGTCTCCAAAGGAAAAAATAAACATACGTACCATAAGTGCAAAATAAGTACACAATGCAACATCTGGACAATAAATTACAAAGCAAAGACTACGAAGCAAAACGCGCTCGTAAACATACGTGGAGCGCCTTTGTGTGGAAAAATCGCTCCACGGAAAGGTAGCCCTGCGTCTCAATCAAAAAGAGAAAAGGTACCTTACCAGCAGCGCAAAGTACAGGCATAATTCTACCCTTGTGGAATAAATCGTGAAAAATATTGTGGCGTTTTAGAAATAATTAAGGTCGAACATGCAAAATTTTCGCGTACCACTCGTGGTTTTGCGATACTAGGCGGACAAAAAATGCGCTTGAACCCAGTCACTTTATATCATGTGAAAGGTTATGTAAAGCTATCGGATGATGCTAATCCAATGGTGGCAGCCATCATCTGCAGGGGTCTCGCAATGTGCACATTTTACGTTTTTCACAGTGCTGCCCACCGTCGGGGAAATCTTCACCGCGAACGCGCGGAGGCCCAGAGGTCTGCCTCCGGTTCAGTGGAGCCCAACATTGCTGCTGACTTAGCTCTGCTCCGACGACATTGCCCCGACCTCCTGACAGGCCCCGTCCGACCTACCCTCGACCGACCCAGTGAAGAACCTGACGACCCGGAAGACATCATGCTGGATGCAGATGACCTCCTCCTGTGAGATCTTGAGGAGGGGGGAGTGTAGGAGACGTTATCGCCAGCACATGGCTGAAACACCTGCTGCGGGACTTATCTTGTTTATCTGTGGTGGCAAGGGGACGCAACCAGTTCTTTTTGGAGGTGTGGCCTCCGGTAACTGTCAATAAAAGCAGGGGGAACCTTCTTGCCGGAGCTTTTGGCCGTGGGGGCTCGGGCTGAGCTGTGGGTCCGGCGTTTGGATGTAATAAACCTGTGCTCTCTTCCGGTAAGCTGGGCTTTCTTGGGTGTCTCTCTCGTACGCTGGACAGATGGGCTTCGCCCCGAGTGTGGGATAGTAGTCATTTTCCCACAGTATAGAGAATACTTTCTGCTTGTTGCAATTTGTTTCAATTCCGCTCATGTAATAGAGCAGCGAATTACCCGACATTCATACAGGCAGAGCTAAAATTTCCTCTGTGGTTGAACCACGGTAGAAGCATTTCGACCTTATGCTCCTGAGAGACCTTCTGCTTTATGCATATAGGGCAGGGTTCTTTGCGCAAATTGGTCCCATTTCACCTACTGACCGGTGTCAAGTGAGGAAAGGTGATCCTTTGGTACACAGCCATCAATATCTGACACATATTTCTCTGTCTCATTGCACTTGTGAGATGCCTTTTCAGCTATACAGCTTTTGGTTATGCATTCACAAAATCAACAGAACAAACAGGAACACTAAGGCAAACTTTTGGATCTAAGACAGACACATCCAGCCCCCAAAATCGTGTGCACTCATTTGGGGATTTCTTTTCTTCTTGCTTCTCTACTCTGCAAGGAATAAACAGCGATGCCATGCCTTTGTCCTACTAACTCGTCTAGGTCCATGGCGACTTAAGAGGCCATACCAGTCGGGGAGCAACTCCGATTCATGATTTTCCAGATTCTAGATGGCGCCATGCTCGCCGTCCTTATCACGCCATTCGCCTCAGACTCCCGAAATAATCCCCATTGTGCATGGTTGACCTCGCGAGTTTAAGGCGGCCCGCGCCCTCTGCATTGTTTGTCGAGCGGTAAAGTGTCGGACTTTGCCACGAAAGGTCCGCAGTTCGATTCGAGACATTCACGTCTTTTTGCTTGTCTCCTATTTCTACATGAGTACTGTATTTCTATTTTTTTGTTCTTATATATTTATGCTACAATTATTGTTTTCACAAGTCACTACCACCTGTACTGACTGATTATGGAATGTTTAGTTGCTCTTCGTATTGTTTTACTAGTGCATACTTACTGCATGCCGAGTTGCCGACGTACAAGTGTGATCGGATAGTACGGATGCCGGTATCTCGGAGGCTCTCAATTGGATCTACCAGCGGCTATAAATTAGGCTATAAACATTGCCTACGCACAGCGCTTACAATGCCAGTCTGGAGAATCTAGTGCTTGAAACGGTATTCCTTTTTTTTTTTGCACTCGCTTACATAATAATAATAATAATAATAATAATTTTACTCAAGAAAGCAAACTACAAATATAATAAAACAGGCCCGTCTAAGCCGAAAGGCTATACTATAATAAAGGCTTCGGGTCGACACACGGAAACCAACCAAAAACAATATGGGAAGGTCGAGCGGCAAGGCCTCGCAGCGGGAGTCGCGATATTTCCTACACGGTCTTTTTTTTTTTCCTGAACGCAAAGAGCAACGATTTGACAAAAAATAAAAGGACACATTGGAGAAAAATAATAACTATGGTCACCTGACAACATAACAGGTTCTTGTTTGAGTGTGGCAAAAAAGTACAGTTCGGCCTCCTTATTATGTGGGACAGGATAATATATGCATTCCTTTCTTTTTTTAGAAGAATTTCTGAAGAGTAAATTTTTACTCCAGATTTCGTTGTGTTGAATGCTGAGGTCTCAGTTAATTCAATCTAAACTTGAAAACGTGAAATTCGGTCGTGGAAAAGCTGAAGAACTGGACACCATGTGAGCCAAATTTATGCGTATTTTTGGAAAATCCCTATTCTTGAAGGGCAACACAGATGCAATTACAAAATTGGGGTTTCCAGAGATGAATATGAGCGCTAGTTGCTAGATGAAGGAATGATCACGGAGAAGTCGTTTCATATAATCAAAGCTCGCCCGAGATGCCAGATTTTCTTCCCCGGAAAAAAATGTCCCCAGGCAGAACCGTCCCCCAGGGAAAAATGACCTCCGGAGAAATCGTCTCCGCAAGAACGAAAGCCGTTTGATCGAACGCGGGACATTTGGTCGAAAGTCATTTGATCAAACACCGTTTGATCGAAACGGCAGCGGTCGTTTGATTGATTTTTTATTGCTTCGTTTGAAGCAGATGCATACTCTAAACAAGACTGAACTAAAGTTTTATATGGCTGTTAATACAATAGCTGTATTTTATACTATGGCAAAATTTCCTTCTTAGCATTCAGACTTCGAGTACCTTTCGTGCACATATCACTATCCCATTTCGGATCCCAGCAATGAAAAGGGTGCAGAGAAGAAGCACAGACTATTGGCTGCTCCCAACTTGAAGACATTTTCTTCGGTATGTGTCCTACAGCTACGGGGGATGCTTCCGCATTGTTCTATTCAATTCAATTCAGTTTTATTCAATTTTATTTCCTTTCGGATGGGAGAGAGTAAAAAGCCAGAAGGCTGTGTTGTTCGTGAATGACCAATAAAACCTTTCTGCAAATGACCAATGGTCTCCCCTCTTTAGCTGAAAAAAAAAAAGAAGCAAGAAACAAACAAAAAAGGAGAGGACACTGATTGCCTCATGCTCCATATGTTCGAATCAAAAGTTACAGAAAAGGGGGTGTTAAGGACACGCTGCGAGCTCCGAACTCCCTTCGAAAAAACGTCTTTCGAACAAAGGGCTTTCGATCAACCGGCTTTCGATCGAACGGCTTTCGATCGAACGGCTCGCGACCAAGCGGTCTTCGATCAAACGCCTTCTCCAAACAGCTTAGGATTTCAGAATAACTCCTCCCGCAGGACATTTCGGTGCACGGACATTTCGGCGCACGGACGTTTCGGCGCACGGACGTTTCTGTGCACGGACGTTTCGGTGCACGGACGTTTCGGTGCACGGACATTTCGGTGCACGGACGTTTCGGTGCAAAGCGTTACAGCGGCAGGGGATCACTGCAATGCCGATTCCGGGAAAAATAGTCCCGGGAATGGCTGTCACGATGGCGACATACCGTCATAAACATAAGGAAGAGGGCGGCTTGGCATCAAAAGTAGTGTTGTGAGGAAATTTGATTTACATAGAGAAGAACGTGCTTTATGTATTTTTTGTGCCCTATTATAGCTTTAAAAAATCTGCATGTGTTCGTGGTCTGTCGTGGCTAAACTTTTGGGGCATTTTCTTCTTTAATATTTTGCGCCCCATGTTCTAGTCGGTCCTGTACAGATATTCATTTTTTTATTTCTTTTTTGAAGAGTACTTGAAGAATTGCTTTGTCATTTTGTGTTGTGTATTATCTCGAAGAGGGTATATCTTCAAGGTACGGATATTACGCAATTTGAATTTCATGTGTTGACGACGTGCCGGTTACATCTTTGGTGGAAGCATATGACTAGACGTCATTCTCCTTGTATTCCAAAAAGTTACCAAGTTACCATGTCCTGGTGTTCAGAAGGGAATATAGCAGTTCCTGTGTTCCCGTTTGGATAAAAACTCTGCACCTTCCCGTGGCTCTTTAAGTTTGCATAAATGGAACAAAAGTCTTCAAGCATGAAATAAGCCGTCTTATCGCATCATGGCCATCCAGTGAGTGATTAATTGTGATGAACTATGTTAAAAACAAACCAGCAAAAAATTGATTATTAAAATTAAATTTATGACAATCACATCTTACTTTAGCAATACTTTCCACAACCGCCTCTTCGACATACCTATGACCTATGACCTATGGTGAAGCATAAGTGGATAACCCATGAAAGCCCTGCTTTTACTGTTGAAAAGACGACCAGTTTATGGCTAGCGAGTCAACAGCCTTTGTTGGGGTACCACGGTAGTATTATGTGGTTGTTTAGGCCTTGAGAATACGCGGCAATCACCGAGGAAAGATTATGTAGGAATACGAGGGGAATAACGTCTAATCAAATGCTTCCACCACAGATGTAACCGGCATGTCTTCAAAAAATGGAATTCAAATTGCATAATATCCGTACCTTGAACATGCCCCCTTCGAGATAATACTCTCTACAAAATTAAAAAGCAATTCTTCATCTACTCTTGGAAAAAGAAATAAAAAATGAACATCTGTACTGCACCGACCAGAACATGGAACGCAAAATATTAAAGGTACTGTAAAGCAGCACCGATCAAATGTCATTTAGTGTCGCTATTCGATAGTCCAAGCCACCAGGACAAAAACTGTGCAAGTTTCATTCCAATGGACGGTGCAGTTAATTAGAAAATTACAATTAAAGATTACGGGCAACACTGCACTAGGTATTCGAAATGAATCCGTACTTCTGACACATACGGCGGCAACCACATTGCATGTGTATAACACTGGGCCGGACATAACAATCCACCACAATCCACCATAAGATGCGCCCCTGCAATCCACACAACGATCCACATCTGAGGGTAAACGGATAAGCGAACTGAAATGAAATGCTGAGCCATTGAAAAAAATGTGTCAGATGTTCAAGAAGCCAGACAGCGTCGGGACTTGTTTGTTCACAGAGGTTCACAGAGAGAGTTTGTTCAATCGAAAGAGGCCGCAAACAAAAGGAGCGCGCAGGTGCAGCAGAGAAGTAGGGAAAGCCCCCCTCGAACAGCGGCAGCACTGGGTTACTTCGCAAAAACAGGGGTTCACAGGTTAAACTGTTAACAGGGGTTTCAGAATTCATAGGTAAACAGGAAAACTAATAATATGGTTACTAAAATAACGAAGTTCCAATGTAATAGTGTGTAATACCAATTTTCAGTGATGCCTGCTGTACAGGGGGTTGTTTGACACCAGGCGTCGCACCGCTCCACTACGCCGCAGCTTTCATGGCAAATTAAAAATATTTATAGCGCGTTGTCGGTCGTATGGTTCCGCATACGGTATTTAGAAGCAACAAAGTCTCTAGTCACATCACCGGCATATCATGCTTGTCTACTGCTTTACAGTACCTTTAAAAAAGGAAATGCCCCAAAAGTTTAAAAGCCACGACAGACAACGAACACATGCAGATCAGGCCTTAAATCTATAATAGTGCACAAAAAATACATAAAGCACGTTCTTCTCTATGTAAACCAAATTTCTCGACAACACTACTTCTGATGCCAACCGCCCTCTTCCCTTTGTTTTATTATGATATGTCGACATTGTGACAGCCGTTCCAGGGACCATTTTTCCGGGACCCCTCAGCAACGTTTTGCACCAAAATGTCCGTGCACCAAAATGTCCGTGCACCGAAATGTCCGCACCGAAATGTCCTGCACCGAAATGTCCGGATCCCTCCTTGGTTTTCACAGTGTACTTCACATTACACCAGACCTTTCGTTCAGCGTAGACACTAGTTCAGCGGAGCATCCCAAGTGACCCGGAGCTTTTCCTTATCTTCCTCAGAAGGCCTCCCTTTGTTCGCCGTCCAAAGACAGACGGGTACAGGTTTTGGGTCATCCAACGTGCAACTAGCAAAGATTGTCGAAAGATGCAAAATCCAGGGAACCGGTCTTGAAAAATTGGCCGTATCTCAAAATAACGTGATCGAAGTCCCTGTTGCAAAATAAACTACTGCAAATAAATGTTACCTGGCTGTTTCTGCGCGGAAACTGCCAAAGCCCACTTAGACTAACCTGAACATGAAAATGCAAACACCGAACTTTTACTAACCTAATAATCAACTAACTAACGTGCTGTTCAGTCGCGTCTTTTTTATTTATCTCATATTTCTTAATTTTATTTATTTATTTATGTATTTCCGGAATGGCAAGCCGACGTCCCGTTTGGCTGACCTTTAGCCTGTTATTTTTTTCCTTTTCGTCTAATAAATATATCCCCCCTTCCCCGTCGCTGTCGTTGGTTGTCGTAGGTTTTCCTTGCTTCGCGCACGTGAATTTGGGTTCCGGAAAAGACTTGCTCATTGCGTGGGCGGAAATAATTGTGCAGCGGCCGCTTGATCGGTTTTTCTTATTGGTTCACGTGGACCATTCATAAAAAAAAAAAGAAAACAATAAAGATAAAAATAAAAACAAATCGATCAATAAAAGAAAGAAAGAGAAACAACAAATAAAGCTGCAGTTCTAAGTACCGTTATCCTAAGAAACATTTATCTGTGTGTAATCCGCTTGCTGGCTTTTTCAACATTACGAACATTACAGGGCGGTCCTGTTGAACGTTACTAGAATGTTTGTGAAGTTGGCCTTCCACTAACTGTAAATACGAGATATTCTCGTTAGCCTTATGAGACAGTTGACTGAGTAAGCACAAACTCGAAACGGCAAAATCGAGCAAATTGACGTTTCATGTCAAGCTAATAAACTCATCTTACTTCTCTATAAGCGCACCGAAAAAAGAAGAGGTTTATTGGTCTCTTGGTCTCTGTGGTCTCTTACATGGGCCGCGACAATGCTGGCTGACGGTAATCCCTTTACGAGCAGCTAAGTAAGCTTTTGTTCTGGTCTCCAAGGCCATGCCCTAAGTCCGCTGTCCATGAAAGTAAAGAAGAGAGAGGGAGCACTACAGTGCGCGTGCGCGCCGCATGGCCGGCGGATGGATACGGTCAAAATGTTCCGCACAGTTTTTCCTGTGCTACGGCTAGAGGGCGACATAGAATGACGCGGTTTACGGGGCTTTGAGACGGTATTTATCCGTACTCACGTTTCATGCTTTATAAAAACGAAAACCTTCTGGCAAAATATTGCAGGGGAAACCTATCGGCTTTACGGCTCCACTCACGATATAACCATGCTACAGACGACAGCCTGAATTAAAAACATGGTACCCGAGAGGAACGGATGTCGATAATATCAGCTTGTACACTATGACTTTGCTGATGTACGGGATAACTGCGAGGACCTATTCTCGTCACCGTTGCAAACATGTTACACCACACCGCCCTTAGATAAACATTCCCCAACAATTTGTATTTCAGTATATGTTCCATCCAGCAGGCCAAGAAAGGCAATTGAGGGATGCCTAAATGGCCTAGCACTGGGAATGCCCTACAGTTGGCAATACAGAGGCTGATGGTGTACAGCGTTGTATACTTGTGGGCAGTATTTTTAACACTTCATATATCTCTAATATTTTTCTGGCCCTGGATTTAAAATAAAATGTAGAATGAGAACAAGGTACAGACTCATAGTAGAGCCCAGATATGTAGCATGGTGTTTAGGAGGAGCAATCAGCCGCGCAGTATTTTAGCCTCCAGGGTACATCCACATATCCATGAAATAAATCGTATGGACATCTCTTGGATACCAAAACAGGGTTAAAGTGCATCTCCTATGGGTATTCATTAGACGTCGGATGGATGCTCCCTAAACTCCAGTGGATATCCACAATTTAATATCCACTGGACATTTCTTGGACGTAGTTGGTTTACTGGGTATAGCTTTTTTGTATTGTACTTAAATACAATATACATATAAGTAAATATATTCATATTATAAATAGTATTTGGATGTGATGTATTTAAATACTGCCCATCCTTGGTATAGGGTGTCTCCTGAATTTGGATTGGGCATCCTTCAAGAACCCAGATTCAGCAAGCCGCTGATTTTAAACCTATTCCTGCTATGTACACACAGCACTTTGACCATGTGGTGTCACCACTGGATGACGGTTGTATGGCCATCGCTATGAATAGAGATTCTAGAATGGCCTGTGGTCGGAGCAGGACATAACAGACCAACAACAAACAACAAAGTACAAAAGCTTCCATACAAGCACATTTTGATCCTACATACCTTCAGGTTCCTTGTCTTCAAGAAAGTTTTCTTCTTCCTCCTTGTCTTCCCCTACATTTTCCACTCCTTCATCCCTTTCTTCATTATTTTCAACTTGTTCCTCATCTTCCCCCTCTTCCCCTGTTTCATACTCTTTGGCATCTTCAGCCTCGTCTTCAATGAAAGGGTTGCACCTCTTTGGCCGTTTTCTGAAGCTTACAATGTCCTCTTCATCTTCTTCCTCAACAATGCTGTCCTCTTGGGCATCTGCTTCACTTACTGCATCTATGTCTTGGTCTTCTACAGCACTTTCTTCACTTTCTGTCAGGGGTAACAATACATTAAGGCCATACACACAATGATGATACACCATAAATGAATGTATTTTTAAAAACAGCTTTACACCTCAAAGGAAAAAATACGGGAGGAAAAGCAGAGCTTGTTCTGCCCTGCATTGAAGGGCAAGGGAAGAGCACATTTCTGGGGGAGCAACTAAAGTGACCTATCCTGGCTCAGTCCTTTTCCTGAAAATGGCCACGGCATTCAGCGCACAAAGGGAACAGATGTCGTCATTGTGGCCAAATTCCTTCACCCCAGGAAGTAGATGCAGCCATAAGGTGACCCACTTAACCAAGAACCATTCCCCATTCATTGTAATTTAACAAAAGCACTTCCTTATTTCTAAAAGTTTCTCTCCATGGTTGGTTGGAATAACCTGTACGCATATGTATTTGAAAAGCTTAAATGGTGCAGATGATCATGAGGGTGGAATAAAGCTGGAGAAGTTTCGAGGACTTGGTGGCACAGTGCAGGGATGTGACATGCATTAGGGTCAATATAGACAGTGTGTCTCTATGAGACATCAGTATTTCATTAGTGACACCCGTGGGGGCTACAGTGCGAAGGCAGAAAGTACATATGCGGAAAGATATGAGCCAAAGCTCTATGGCTACATGTGAAAAACATATACTCATGTGAGTCTTATGGTGGCTTCTCAAGGGATAATGAACACATACCAACAGGCGCAAATTGCTGTGCTGATAGGCACCGGTGTGTGTGTGGTGTGAAATTTTTGTGCTTGTCGTTGTTTTTCTTGAAACTTTTAGAGGTGAATTGTCACCAACATGCCAACATCACATTTTTACTCGGAAACCCTTTAACTTTGTGGCCCCAATTCTTTGCAAATCAAGCATAGGGCACATATTTAGAACTACTAAACTTAGTGAATTCTGGATAGCAAAATCTTGGCTTGATTATATTACTTCACGGTAAGTCCGTGATTGCCGGTGCCACATTTGATAAAAGTGACAGAGCACATGCTGTTCAGCAAAGCAATTCCAATACTTACTAGTAGCAACCAACCGTGAAAATAAAATTTGCAATTTTTTGCGTTCATAGTTTTCAAAGTGCGAATTCTCCCACGAAAATGTTCAAATTCACGAATTTTTCAGTTCTGACAATTTGCGAAAAGTAGGGGCTTGCAAAGGGGCTGTTTTTTCCGATGGGATAGCTCCTTAATATCCGTGTCAGTTATCATGAACTTGAGTAAATTTGGCACACGCTTCACAAAAGTGGGGTAAAAAAAAAAGCGACCTTTACTTGGCAAATTTTTGAGTTCAGTTAGTAAATACTGACATAATAAAACTTAAGGCAGATGACATTCACATCAGGAGGTGGCAAAAACCTAGCAAGAACAAATGCCATTGACCACATGTTTCTAGGCGGCATAGTCTTTCTTACTAGTATAATTCAATTACACGTTTTCTGGGACACCCTGTATATGTATGTGTGTACTTACTACAAAGCACACAAGTACACAACCTCCTTATGTTGGACACTCACAAATGTGTCCAATCACAGCCAAAATGTGTCTGAGTTCAGGAATCAAGTGTAAAAAAAAACCGATACGGAAAACACTTTATGTTGCCACAGTACTGTGCTTACTAAATTTATTTCAAAAATTCACGTCAAACGGAAACATGTTTACGCTAAACAGATCTTGCTTTGGACTGTGTTTTGCATTGCATGTTTAACCAAGGCACAGTCAGTTATGTAGCCCATCCGTGATCTTCATGCCTACACGTCATGGATTGCTTTCCTCGAGCACAACACAGAGCGGACCTACATGGGAGCGTTAGACAGACGGGTGACGCACGTGCTGGTAGAGAGAAGCAGCAGGTTCTCACTATGCAATACTCATCGGCTATGCTTTTTCTGATGGACAATAAACATTTGCTCTGTCGTGGGGTATGTAGTTGGACAATTCCTCATAGCTGTGCTTCTCTTATTCAACATGCACTCTCTTATTCCACAGCGAGCCCTCCAGTAGTTGTAACCACACCTAACGAATACACCCACACGGTCGGAAGATTTGTGGCGCCGGCATTGCCTTCCATTCCAGCCTTGAATGGCAAACAACTAATAGATTTAGTTATGATGAGTGAGGAAATTTGCCTAAACCTATGCTAGATCCACCAGAAGTCTGCATTTCACATTTTATTGATAGTTATTCCTACTTGGAGCAGCCACCACTTAGTGAGTTCCTAGCCCTGTCAAAGGAGCATGTATTTTTTAACACATCAGGTAAACATACTATTTCCCAGAAATGTCACGCAAGTATCTCCTTTGGGAAGCATGCATTTCCTGAGAAAACTGGTTTACAACAATGTGTGCAGTGGCAGTAATCTTTCACAGCTCCGTCTGGTGTGTCGTGACATCAGATCATCCAGTAATTGTTAGAGGTTGCCAAGAAATTTCCGCTGCAGCACAGGAGCAACGCTTCATACGTGAGACAGGTGGTGCCACATACAACCACAAAAGAAAAGAAAAGGAAGGTATGTGATGTGGTGTCACAGACCGGCAGCCGAGAGAAGGAGCTTTTCTGACCAGTGAGATTGAAAGTGTGCATGTTCTTCTTGTACATTTTGTGAAAGTATTTATATCCCAGGGCTTGTAATCATAATATCTCCTTCTCCTGACGTATTCTTTTTTGAGCCCATCCATGCTCCTTTAACCACAACGTTGATTTACTACCATGCAGCTGTGTGTCTCTCTGCTGCATACCTGGCTAAATTACTTCTAGAATGTTATTAAATTACATTACTCATTACTGCAACTGAAATGTAATGAAATTACATTACAATTACTACGAAAAAGTAATGACATTACAAAGTCATTACTTTGCCATTAGTGTCATACATGTTCCCGAGTTTTGTGGAAGGCACAAGGGACAAAAACACAAAAGTTGACGAAACTTGCCTTCCCCGAAATTCGGAGAAATGTATGCTGACAATGTAACAGCAGTTAGCTTGTACTCTTCTATTTGTCTCTTCCACATGTCAGGCTACTTCGAAAAGGGGAAAAAAATAAAACACTGTCAAGGAGCCCGCGAAGAGGGAATCACACACGTAACATGAAAAACGGTTAGGAGCAACTAATAGTTACTCGAACAAGAACTTTCGTGCAAGAGACTGCACTTCTTCAGGTTACATAACTAAGTGCGAACATAACTAACATAACTAAGTTCTTGTTCGAATAACTATTAGTTGCTCCTAACCGTTTTTCATGTCAGGCTAGTGTGCCACGTATGACGTATCGTTCCACAATGTAGAGACGAAGGTGACACAAAGTATGACGACAACAGGAAGATTTTCTCGAGGATGGGGCCTGCAAACAATGGTTCTCCAAGGCTACAAACCGTTGACCTGAATAACGTTTGTTTGTGGGTGCCCTAACTAAGGCAACTGGCTCATCGCAGGGAACTCACGTTCCCCGTGCCGATTGAGTGCGTCACCGTTCATAGTGGGCATTGGAATTCTTTTAACTCACCGGTCCCCAACTCTCTGCCAAGTGCAAACACAGGACACACACTCGATTCTCTTGTAAAAAGTAATGAGTAATGTCATTAAAATTACTGCCCAAGTGTAATTACATTACAAATTACATAATGCAGAAAGTAATGCATTACATTACAAATTACCAGGAAAAGTAATTCATTACATTAATGACATTACTACCCAGGTATGCTCTGCTGCAAACACTGTGCATAGTAAGGGCTGTAGAGGAGATGGTGTTCGCCTACATAAGTTCTATCGGCAACGTCGTGGGGCGAAGCCTGCCCTCCGCACATCCGGCCCTCCGGGAGATTCCATCATTGCCGATCATTATGTAGATACGTCGCAGTGATCTTCCACAGACAGCAGTTAAAGGTGCTTGTGTTCAGGAGCCATTGTTCTTTCAACAATTGCCATTCCATTCCAAGCAAGTTCCATTGCAACCTCCGGTCAAAACAGAGACAATGTGGTAATATCAGGTTCATTGCGAAGTGATCCTGACGAGCAGGAACTGGCATTCGACGTGGGAGAACCACACATTAGGATTTGCATGCCAGGATGGTAGAAGCTTTACAGACGTAGGGGAGATGTTGTTACTCTACATGAGTCCAGATCGGAGATGAATGGAATGTCCCAGAGTGTCTGATGTGCTAGGGAGTCTCTCAGCATATGGCCTCACTCCATGACGTCACCAACTGAACGGTCGAGCAGCATGTTGCAGCAAAGATTATTCGATTATATTTTTGCTTATTCTATTCATATTCGATTTGAACTTGAAAATCGGTATTCACACAGCTCTACCAATATACATGTTCAGAGGAACCTCAGCTGTGGTGAGTTACTTAGACGTACATCTTTTACTTTAACTTTGTGTACACCAGAACTATTTTGTGGTGTACTGGAGACAAGTTACTTGTGCAACAACTACTCCCTGCTTATAGATGTTTTGAACACGTTTCTGAGAACCCTTGGACTCATCTATTGGCATCACCACCTTCTACAAATCTAACAAATGTAGAAATAATGCACAGATAAGTAACGTAACAATTTTCGTCAAGTGTGTGCTGCACTAGTAAAAAGACTTGGCCTTCTACAGCTGCTATGTGGGCAGTGCATGCATGGAAACAAAGAAACACAACCTAAATTTTATAGCACTGCAAAAATGAGCCACAAAAACATACGTACAGAAGAAGAGATATACACCTGGCTAGTGTATGTCTGTACATGTACATCATCCCCCAGGTCAGGTGTGGCACAATTGCTGACCAATATTTAGGACTAAAAAAATTCTGACTTTGCAATGCTTCGGTCAAAACTAGTGGCTTCATCAGATCTCCCATACAACCAATGTATGTCCACTTCCAATATTTCAGACCATTCGTATGCACTTTGTCCCAAGCTTGCTTAGCTTCTACCACCTCCCAAAAGCCAGAAGCACTGCAGAAGAGTGTGTTTCACAGCCCAATATTTCAGACTGCTTTACAAAGGAATTTGCCCCTTGGGGCATACAGGAATGGTTGAAAGTTGTTTCTCTTTTAATGTCTCTTTTAGAGGGCATTTTCCAGTATCCAGGTCATAAGCACAAAAGCAAAAAGTATGGTAAGCCATGCAGGAAGTCACAAAAGAGAAATTTAGTAGGCAATTGGGAACCATGAAGTCACCTGTGTTCATTCAAGAAACTCACCTGAATTAGAAAGAGCTTCTTCCTCCTCTTCCACTTCTTCCTCATACACCTTGCGCTGCCTCAATCGTTCCTCCAGTACCTTCTCACGTTTCTCCATCATCTGTTGTAGAAGCTGCTCTTTTAGCCTTCTACGTTTCTGCACTGTCAAGTGGAAAATTGGCGGTGTGATAAGAACACTAGATATTACTATACTAGAGACAAGATTATGTATGAACAAAGTATTAAAATGCAAGCAAGCTGGTGCAACGATGTTGAGCTTGAGGTGGAGGCAAGGACAGGAACACAAAACACAGGTAGACAGGGCTGTCTACTTGTGTTTTCTGTTCCTGTCCCTACCCCCACCTCAAGCGCAAGGAAATACCATCAAGATAACGTAACAAAAAAAAACTCAGGAAAAAGTTGTCTAATTCTCATTGTTTATGTCGCATACACAATATAATGTACTTTCCACAGGCAGGGATCTGCGTACTATAAAAATCACAGAACAGTTATGGTTGTGTAACGCGAATTTGAGAGACAGCTGTTGTGGGTCAATGCTGACACTTTTATTGCTGCTGTATGAAGAACTACTTTAGAGTGAAGAGTACTGCCTTGTGATCTGTGAAGTGAGTGGTGATGCGGTCAATATTCTTGAGGAGATCTCGATTTTGGAAGACCAAATCAATGCAGGTCTTTCTCGAAGTCGTATCTGCCAACCTGGCAAACTAAAAATTCGGGGGACTGCTCGCGGCACGACAGGGGGGACGGGGACGGTACCCCTTGGGTAAGCATTGATTTCGTGCACTCAAAATAGCATTGCCACAGGCTGTAATACGATTCCTCACGTTGTATGTACCCACTATCGGGTGGAGCTGCGGCGCACTCTCGTTGCTTCTGTCAACCGCAATTGCGTAGACTCATCTTCTCAGGCTCTAATATTGTATTTTGCACAGCTGCAGCCACTTCACTAATGATGCAGGTGGTGTTCGTCCGACCGCACCTGTAGCACTTCACTTAGTCACGTTTTGGGAACATCTTCCGGAACAGCGGTCACATGTGGTCGCTTACGCTCTGCGGCTGGTTGTGGTCAACCAGAAAACCTGTGAAAAGGCACTTGGCACGTATGAGGAACACGTGCAAGTATTTTTTCTGTTTGGTGGGCGCCATCGGAGGAGACGTAACTACTGTAAGAGGCTGGACTGACAATGGCACGATAGCACGTCTTCTCGAGAAACACGGACACAATGAAACACACGATCTGCCGCGACCTCCAGCCATGGATGGTCATGCTGCGAAACACGTGTTACGGGCTGTCTAACTCTTCAGGAATACGTTTGCACAGCTTTTAAAGGAAAATGGAGCAAAAATACCCCAATTTTCCAGGAGATTGGAAGATTGGTCCGTACTCAGGAGACTGAACGAGATTCGGGAGTCTTCCGGATAATCCGGGAGAGTTGGCAGGTATGCGAAGTTGTTATGACCCATGTTCTGGTGGCGAGTTGCAACATCAGTGCTTCTTGCAGACCGGTGATGAAGTTCGTGGTCTTTGCGTCTATGCTAAAGTCCCCCAGCAGCAGTATCGGCGATGGCATGTGGACTGTTAAGGCGCAGGTGAAGTATGTTATAACTGGCGAAACTGTTGTGGTGGGGGCAAAGTAGGCAGCCACGATGATGTGTCTACTCTCAGATTGCACCACACACATCTCACCCACGTCTTCACAGTCAGCAAAGGAGTTTTGGGGTGAAGCATTGGCCCCATTTCGCATGTAGATGGCCACTCCGGCCACGTGATTCTTGCAGTCACACCGTGCGGCACAGCTATACTGAAAGCCTTACACCTACGATGGTGCCGACCGACTGGAGACACGATGCACACAAGCAGAAGGTGGCAAGGTCGGCAGTTGGAAATTCTCGTCGAAGCAGCACATGGCAAGTCAATGGCAGCGCTGTGAGACCATTCTTGAACCACAAGCGATGGCACACCAAGCAACTGTACCCAAACAGGTTCTCCCTGAATTGCCTAGTGAAGCCCTTCGTGGCTTCTTCAGCTTTCGCTTGCCTCTGACACTTCTTTGCCTCCGCTTCAGCGGCACATACTGCAGTGTCTTACCGCTGAGTCTGCCTTGCCTCAGCTAAGCCAGCACGCACGTTAGCATCCTAACATCGCACTCTCTTGTTTGTGGCCTTGGCTGCACAACGATCTGGGTCTTTGAGAGCCCTGTGCTCCCATTCACGTTCTTGTGCCCGCTGCAAAGTTTGTGCATAACACTATCCTCGTCGTCACTAATACTGTTTCATTCTAAATAATATGCAGGATACAATGTACCCTCTATGCTGAACACAAAGTACCACTGAATTACTATAAACAAGGAGCTAAATGTCCCTCCTTCTGTGGACACTGACGCCACGATCTCAGAACACGAGGCACTAACAGCTATCGCTGCAAAATCGTTTCAACAAAATCGATCAAACAGGAAAGGCCTTTACAATAGCCTTCGTAACCTCACTGTGCCTCACATTTCATGAGAAAAAAGTAAGAGGACTTACCTTGCACCTAAGTCAAATCCCAATTACATATTATTCCTATACTACTTCAAACTAAACATTCTTTCACATTAAATAGCCTAAATTACAGAGTCCAACTGTACTGGCAACAGACACACTCAGCAATGTAATGCACACACTGTAACATGCACACTAACTCAACCTAAAAGGGAATTTTGTTAGGTACCTGGTGTGGAAGACGGACTCTGTTCTGAAGGTTGTTCAGCACATCTGTAACGACATGTACGGCATCCATTCTTATGCGCAAAATAGTAGTCCTAAAGGTAGTTAATGCACACTAGACAGAAATCATGCCTTCAATTTACATTACAAAATCACTAAACAAGGTGGTTATAGCTGAAGTGAATGGTATCCATACAACAGAGTTCAACATAATAGGAAAGTTCCATCACATTTGTGAGTCAACAAATTTCAGATGGAATCAATAGAAATATGTTCATTTTTTGATGCAATCGCGTTACACGTTCCTCTTTTCTCACTACTTCTAGCACGTATGTAAAAGTTAAAGGTAAATTATGTGGGCAGATGGGGGCACAATCCCAATGTTTAATGATACGGAACACAAACCTACTGCTAACGAAACAGTGATTTGGTTGAAGGGTATTTTTGTACAAAAGTTACATGCTGCATGGGTGCAAATATTTCAGCTCAGAATCAAAGACTGGTATGCTATACTGATACGCAGTTAATTAATGCATGAGATCCTTTAAATCAAGCTTGATAATTCATTGGTTTCATTTGGACAGTTTTATCACCCTTAAAGGCAGCTAAATCCCTTGTTTGATCCCTCCTTATTTATTATTATACAGGGTGTTTTTTTAGCCTTTACAGAATTTTTATAAAAAACTACCAGAGCAGCGTAGATGTCGTTTTTGTATTCAGTTCGACGGCCAGGCGGACATCCTCTCGAAGAAAGTGTGCAACTACAAGGTGACTAATTACCTAAAATTCGTTCATTGACTTTTTAATTAGGGGATTTTGGACAAAAGCAAGGTAGCAGATTGAGAGACTATCCTAATTGCAAGCCCTTTCACGTTTAAAAAATCCGGAAACACGCACGTACGTTAAAATATCCATCCCCAAATTTTGATATGCAAATGAGCCGAAACCGAAAGCGCGACGACCGGGAATGCAGGGAGTAGCGCGCTCATTTCACGTCAGAGGGCCACGTGATTCGGAGTGATGGAGATGGTTGGAGTAGGTGACGTTCAGCTGGCCAGATAGCTCAGATTAGCCTCCGTCAGCGAGGGTGATGCGCTCCTCAGGTGCGCCTTTTCGGTTTTGCCTCATTTGTATACCAAAATTCAGCGACGGATATTTTATGGCAAGCGCTCTTTTTCTTGATTTTTAAGATACGTAGAATTATATCAACGAGGATTGTTTGCCGTTCTGTTATCGTGTTTTTGCACGAAATTCCCTACTTAAAAGGTTAATTAATGAATTTCAGGAAACTAACCATCTTGTAGTTACATACCATCTTCCAGAGGACGTCCACCTGGCCATAGAACTCCACTGAAAAACGACATCTATGCTGCTCTCATAGTTTTTTTATAAAAATTCTGTAAATTATAAAAAACACCCTGTATAATTATTTATATTATCATTATTATTATTATTATTATTTTTCCCTACCACTCCACCAAACAATTACTATGTTTACAGAATAGATTACATCTATGCTGCATTGATTCTCACTCATATTTTTTGTATCTTGGCATCTGTACTAATTTTCTTAAGTTTTGACCTTTCTTTGGTACCTCTATGACGAAAGTAGAAATGATTTGGGAGGTTGCACAAATATTATAGAAATTCTGTAGTGTTTTCCAACTACACCAAGACTCACACTATTTGTCCACATAAGAGAAAGAACAGAAGTTGACAAGATGCACGTGCACACCACTATGCACTACAGCAGTCAGTATGTTCCCTTTGCTATCATGAACCTGAACTGAGAGCATCGCTTGACACACAGGTGAACAGAGCAAGGATCGACTATTTCCCTTCTTTCCTCCTAAATAGGAATCCCTCCTAAGTGAAAGAATTGGCTGCATCATTAAGCAGTGTGCCAAATGCATTTAAATTTGAAATGTGGTAGCTTTATAGACCCATTACTCATGGTAAATTTTTGGTGAAACTGTTTTTAAATGCTATTACATTATTACTGAAAGCACAGGATTTTCAAGTCTCAGGTATTTCTGCATGTGTTAAGTGAATAAAAGCTCGTGATCCTCACAAGGTTTTAGTGGTAAAAATTGATGCATAGGATGAAACACAGAACGTTTCATCTTAAGAAAAATATTTGACCACAAAACATGTCAATTACTTTCTTACCTATCTTTCTTACTCTTCTCATGAGAGGAAGCATGTTTAGTGAAGCGCTGCATCAGGTCACAAATTCCTGGCGATGCACTAATCACCAAAGGCCCACCACTCAACTGAGGTGTCACTCCAACCAGATCTGTTGTCAACAGCTGCTCTTTCAACAGCAGACACGTATTCCCCTGTGTTGCCTGTTTCTCATCTGGTGTGGTCTGCTTCTCACCGTCCGTTGAGCTGCATTTTTGTTTACCAATACCTTTGTCATGCACTCACAAGAGCACCCAAAATTGAGATTACAGACAAAAATTCAAATAACACTAGATATTTTCAAGAAAAACACTGACAAAACCACTTGCAAGGCAAATCCAATACATTGAGGAAAATACAGAGATGTAGCAGATTTTGCTGTTGCCAGCACAACTATAAGCTGTGTTGGTTTTATTATCTTTCAAATTCAAATTCAAAATATTTTATTTCAACACTTGCATAAGAGAACAATGTAGATGTGGGACTGCGAGGACAAGCCTGTGTTGCAATCCCATTATACATATACACTATGAAACTAAAGGCACGATAAATACTTGGACAGATCTTGTGGAACAACATAACTTACAGGGTGAAATGTTACAAAGAGAAAGATGGATTAAAAAAAGGAACGGAATGATGGAGGCAAAAACAGTACAGATACAAACATTACACACTACTATAGTACAAATACAGTAAAACCGACGCACAACGATCCCTCACGCAACAATATGCCCCGTAGAACGATCGTTTTTACTTTTACCATCAAAATATACATTGTGTCTATGCAGAATGGACACGTGCATAACGATAAAGTTCGCCATTCTGAGTAACTCGTACTCCCTCATGCTCGAGAACCAACTTTTGCAGCACGCTGTCTGGTGTTGCACCCTTCCGCATAGAGTCTACTTCTGCGAATTGTAGGACGCTGCGGGAACGGAACGCTAGGAGGACGTACGATGTACCCTTGCACCTTTTCGGTACAGAAGTCCCACACGGGAATTCAGGACTCCTTTCAGAGACGGTCAGTCGTACTCTGGTAACCTGCTGTTCACAACATTTCTGCTCCCACTTCCGGCTTTGACACATTATCTGTACCTCTGTCAATGATGGCATCAAGGCAGAAGAAACGGAAAGCAGTAGACATGGATATGAAGTTAGAAATCATCAAGGATTATCACCACGGCACAGGGGTGGTGTCCATCGAGCGAAAGTACGGCCTATCGCAGTCGACAGCGCAAGTACAAGGCGCAAAACGGTCCAAGAGCGTGCATACTAAAAAGTTGAAAACGCATGCATAAGTGCGCTTCATGCTGTTGATGTTCTCAAGAATTTTATTATGGAGCTTGCACTGCCTGCTCATTACGTCCCTCGACTCGGCACAGCTGAACGTGACGTTGTGCATATCTCCGATGGCAACCAAAGCAAGCAAGCTATTTTCAATAAGATATTGGTATTTTCCACCCTCTTTCGTAGCATCCGTAGTTAGCGTTGCTCACGGGATAACGCTCAGCGCGCGTCTTCCATAGGATGGCACTGACCTAGGTCAGCCCTACTGGTGAGATATCCCTCGCATAACAATTAAATTAGCGATAACCACCGATATCGCTGTACACTGGATTCACTGTAATAATTATACCACAGGAATATTATTCACAGTATCCGCCATTTTAAAGATCACGTTGCAAAAGAAAGGCTTTGAGGTGCTCTTTAAAGGAATACACGTCATTAAATTTCCTGACGTCTATCGGAAATGAATTCCAGATTGCAGGTCCAACGAAACCAAGCTCTTGCTTACCAAAGTTAGTGCGTGGTTGAGAGAATCTGAGATACTTGTCATCCCTTCTAAGCCAATATGTACAAGAGAAACAGGTTAAACGAACCGAGTGAGGAGTGGTCATCTCATAAATTAGATGGTGCATGAATATTCTAACCTTATCTTAAGCAATGTATAGACATCCATGACTCAAAGCAGTGGAAAAGTGAATGTGATAGAGCCTCCTGGCTGAACATTTAGAATTAGACGTAAGGCTCACTTTTGCATAATTAAGAGTGGATGGAGGACGCTTCCATAAAAAGCCCACAAACTTCTAATCAGTAGCTTGTATATATATATATATATAGGACAAATAGGTTAATATATCAGACGGCTCCGAAGTTGAATAAAAGTGAAATAATAAGACTTGGACTACAGATTACAGGAACGTTAACAAAAACTAATTTATTTAATGGACAATTTAACACATAGATTAAAAAAAGAATGGTCGACGTTTCGACAGTGGCACTGTCTTCGTCAGGACAGTTTTTTGTCCTGACGAAGACAGTGCCACTGTCGAAACGTCGACCATTCTTTTTTTAATCTATGTGTTAAATTGCCCATTACATAAATTAGTTTTTGTTAACATTCCTGAACTCTGTAGTCCAAGTCTTATTATTTCACTTTTATATATATATATATATGTTTATAAGTCCCAAACGTCGCCACACCAGCATTGGACAGCTGTTTCGGCCTTATTGGGCCTTCATCAGCAATGCGTAGGTGGGCGACGTTTCAGCGAGTGACGTCGGAAGGTCACGTGGGAGGTGATGTCCTCCCGTCAGGGTGAGTAACTCAGGGGGGTGAGTTACTCACCCTAACGGGAGGACATCACCTCCCAGATGCGATCCGCTGGATATTGCAAATGGAACTGCCCAGAAAAAGTCCCGATATTGAGGCTTCAAAGTTTCGGGTATTCAACAGCTCACCAAATCAGACGCAAAGATTCGTGGAGAGGAGGACATGCTCCTGCCCCCATGAAAGATAGAAGGTCGAAAAAACACAGGACGGTAAAAAAAGAGGCGGAATCATTTTTGTTTGCTGCTTATCAACGTATGGTGGAATGTCACCTGCCTTGTTATCTGCGCGTCTTGTGCTGCACGCCGGTTTGGCGATAAACTGTTCTAGCTTCATGGGAGCAGGAGCATGTCCTCCCTCTGCGCATTTTTCCGACTGATTTGGTGCGCTGTTGAATACCCGAAACTTCTGAAGCTTCAACTTCGGGACTTTTTTGGGGCAGTTCCATTTGCAATATCGAGCGGATTTCTTGGTGGATCTGACTAAGTTCGCTACGGGCTCTCAAATTCTGTAAAAAAACGTTAGGTTGACTTGCAAAATTTTGGAGTTCAATTAAAGAAATTCAATTTATTCTAATTAAAATCAAATTAAAATATTTTTGCAAGATGGCAAATTCAGTTGCCACACAAGTGCCCTTTACCCCGTATTTTTCCGTCGCCTCGTTTTTTTATAAAGTCCGAATGACACGTTTTTTGAAACACCCTGTATAGCTATTGAGCACAATAGCTAGTGAGCTCAATGTGCAGTCACATAGCTTTGGCTATTTTTCCTTTGTATTTATACTTATGTATATATATACGTACGGATCAACGCATAGTAAAGCTTGGTAAAGCTTAAAGCACAGTAAAGTTTGGTAAAGCATAGTAAAGCTTTATCACCATGGTGTGCTGTGGTGAGACAATTGGCACTGTTGCATTCTGAATGACAGGCAACATAATATCAATCAGGCAATCATTTGTAGTGGAAAGAGAAGCTTTGCGTGTCCAGTGGTGTGTGAGTAAATATTCTATTTTCACTTTGGAATTTGTTATCAATTTTTGGCAAAGTGGGTTAGTGATCTGGAACAGATTCTATGTGTAACCCATACGTGTGCACTGACAAAATCGAGAGGTTTCCAGACAAGTCACAGATGTGATAGAGGGATAACTAGGAAGGTTTTGACATGGTAGAGGGAAGAACAAAAGCATGTGCAATTTCCATATCAAAGATGAGCACAATGTGCTATGTGCTATAGCACTTTCATTTCCAACTCTGGTTCTCCATTTCTCCACCATTCCAGTCTAAGACACTGCTGTACTTCTAAATGCCCAGAGCTTTATACATAGTTGTCTTTCTTTTGCTTCGAACGTGGTATAATGTATAATCTAGGTCACCAGATAAAAATGTAATAGTCACGTAATCAAGTTTGTATCAATGACTAAAGATCACAGTATTAAAAGGGGATCATTCTTTAAATGAATGCCTGCCTTGTAGCACACAATAATAAAGAGACAAAGCACACTGTTCACAAGCATTTTCGTTGGTCAGGTCTTGCTGTGAAAAGGCGTTATATCTAATTGTCAAACACTGTCATCTGATTTGTTAAAGCTGAATTTAGAACTTGTTGTAGCATTGTAGGAACTCAAAAAGCAACATTTAAGGACATAGGTGAAGGATACTGTGTGCCTTGTCAGTGCGTTTTCTCTGTCTGCAATTTTTGTATTGCCTTTTTCGAGTTTATACTTCAAGCATTGTTTTTCATCCATGAATTGCTCTCAGCTGGGAGATTTCATCAGATTAGATGTGACTCAACTCGTGCCTCTGACATAATGGGCACAAGCAAAGATAAAGTGTGTGTCTTGTGTTATGTGAAAATGTTTACAACATGCTCTCAGATGACCTCAGTAAAAGGACAGCATTCTTACAAAAAAAATCTTAGTAAGAATGGGCTATTGATACAAGTTTCTACCGAAAAGCGTGACCGATCATGTGCTTCAATAGAAACCTTACTCAATTAGATTAGTTATCTCAAATGAGCATAATGAGAATTTGATGGAAAACATTATGCAGGATGTGTGCTTTTGTAATAAATTTCTGATAGCTGCTGGTCAGTGATGAGTTGTGTTAGCATTACGTTTTGCAAAGACTTAGGGGAGAAAAGGACAAGGCTGCATGACGGCGCGTGTCGAACACTCCTTCTGTTTTCAGTTTGGCGATTAGCCCCACTAATTTTCCTCTGCCAATGCAGCAAAGTTAGTTTTCGAGTGAATGTGAGCTGGCAGCGATTGTAGTGACAGTTGCCAGCGCAACCTTTCTGTCCATGCTTTCCTTGTATTGATTAATATCAATATAAGCAATATTCCAGTCATAGGAGTAAACATCCTTCCACAGAGCAATGGGCTCAATATAGTAACCTTTCTTGAACACAAAACACAAGTGTGTGTTTAATCTTTAGCGGTTACATCAATATCCACGATTCAAATTATCAGCGATACACCCTACATTTCATTATAATTTTTTTGCTCATTACCCTTAAAGCAAGTGTCACAATGGAAGAGTCTAGTATATTTGTATAGCTGCATACCTGCGTAACGGAGTAAGTGAACGCTGCGGCAACATGTCAGTCTTCCCTCTCCTCATAGAAAGAAACTCCTTCAATGACAACCGAGGAGGATTGTGGTAAGGCAGGGAAAGTGGTGATTCTGAAATGCAATCATAAACTCGTCTACAGCTGTCTAGATATTGCCCAAGTGTTTGATTGCACTACCAAGGCATGCTGGCGCTAACTATTAAATGTTACTCTTTTGTTGTCACAAAAGGGAGCTTTACAACATTAGACAGAGAAGTAGAAAATACCATGGAGGCCTTGTCCACATATACCCACACCCGGTAGCACCCCTGCATGGTGTTTGATCTTAAAGGTTCTAAGTTTATTTTTTTCCTTATATGAAGAGACTTTCCAGTTTCATTAGTGATTTGAGAACTCTGCGGCAGAGCTAAATACATAACGTAATTATCTTCACAGAAAGAAGGGCAAACAAAAGCAAAATTATTTATCAGTTTTAAATGACAGTTGTGTCACAAAGGTGCTATTAGTATAAAATTGCATATGAACGAATCCTAAACTTTTGTCACATACCTCTAATCATCCGCTGGCCTTCAGAGTAGATTTCCTGCAGCTCTTGTTGTGCTCTCTTGGCAGGCTTCTTTGAGCAACATCCTGTTTCCAGGTCCCCTTCCTGTTCATCTTCCGAAGAGGACTGAGCCATTCTTGCAAAAACTTCATCGAGGCCCTGATGATGCTCAATATGTTTGTCAATGGGACAGAACTGATCAATTGCCTCATTGACTTTCGATTCATCTACATCCCTTGTATCTTTCATCATGGGGCAGGGTCCGTGATCAGACGTCTCACATGGGCTAACTGAAGAGTCACATTCTGCTTGTGCCATCCATTTCTCTGATGGTGAATTACACTGAAGAGCACTACCATGTTCCCGGGACTCACATTGAGAATTATCTTTGCAGAGTTGATCTGGCTTGCCGTCACCCCAACCACAATGGTTAATGGAGTTGACAGGGTCAGTTTTTGCTTCTATTGTCTGTTCTGCCAACTTCGGTTTGCATTGAATATCAGTATTAGTGTCGGCCACAATATTCTCATTCAGATGCTCCTCATTGTTAACATGGAACATGTGGCCAGACTCAGAGCCTTCGAGACAAGAAGGAACTGGATGATGGCAAATGTCAGTGGCACCTGTTACATCTGGTTCACACAGTTGATCCGTTGGGCTGGACATCTTTACAGCAACGTCTTGAGAGGCTGTGGTGTCCTCTTTTGCATCAGATGCATGGAAGGCTTGTACAAGCATTATTTAGTCTGTCTCGAAAAATAGGTAACCTGTAAAACAGAAACCATCAAAGGGTGCAGAATTTAACATGTCACTTTATTTCTCCAAGTATGCATACTAAACAGTTTGGAATGAAATTAAATTGTGTTAATTTGGTAAAGCACACACCAGTTTATTTTGGTACAGCAGAAAGGACAGAGACGTGCTCAGGTAGGTTAGTAAAGGACACACTAGGCTATTAAGCATGCCACAAGTATGGGAACAGCTTTGTCAGTTGTCAGGTTCGCTGCAGAATTTTACAGGACCAAAACGGATTAATTAAGTTTATAGAGAAGGTCACATGACATATACGTGGCACATGGAACTAAACCTCGGAAAGTGTAAGCACATGAGAATATGCCGCAACAACGAACCTTGTCATACATACATGATTAATAACACTGCATTGGAACGTGTTTCTACATATAAATATCTTGGCATTTTCATATCTTCTAACCTATCCTGGAAACCACACATCGAGTATATAACCAAAAACGCCACACGCACTCTAGGGTACATCCGCCGTAATTACAGCCTTGGTCCACTAAATCTAAAACTCATGTTATACCGAACCCTTGTGCTTCCGAAGCTCGAATATGCTGCTTCTGTGTGGGACCCGGGACAGGCGACACTCATTGCTCAAGTGGAAAGTGTACAAAATCGCGCAGCACGGTTCATTCTCGGTAATTATGCCAGGACAGCCAGTGTTACCTCCATGAAAGCTAGTCTTAACCTATCTCATCTCTCAGTTCGACGCAATGTTACTCGTCTTTGTCTATTTCACAAAGTTTTTTATCATAACGATATCCTCCGACACTCTTTAATTTCTTGTCCGTCACATATCTCTTCACGGCTGGACAATGCACAGAAGGTTGGCATTCCCTTTTGCACTACTAACGTATACTTTCAGTCATTTCTGCCCAAAACCTCACTCGAGTGGAACCGCCTTCCAGGGTCTATTTCATCCATTACTGCCCCTTCATTATTTAAAAATGCTCTTTGTGATCATCTGAACGCCACATAGTGATTATTTTTTTCCTTTTTTTTTTGTCTAATTTTTCATTGTTTTGTGTCTTCTGTATGCATCCTCTTATATTTGAACTTATTGTTACATACGCCCCTCCCCTCTGTAATGCTCAAAGCCCTGAGGGTATCATAAATAAATAAATAAATAAATAAATAAATAACTAAAATGCGTCTGCTCCCTTTCAAGTCTGGTTATGTTCTTCTCTTTGGCGGTGCCCTCTGTTGCAATCTGATCACAGTGTGGGGATGCCCGATGCCAGACGATGGGACGTCGGCTCCAATACAAGCGCGGGATGTTTAAATATGCCTTTCTGATGCCAAGCTGGGTAAAGTATGTCGGCCCCAAAATTTTCTGAAGGGTACAGTCCACTTTCTGCGTTGGATAGGTACTCTGTTTCGTTCGTAAGTTGAGGAATCTGTAATCTATATAAAAGTGGTAAAAACCAGCGTTGTATGAGCCACCAAACAGTCCGGTTTTTTACCTTAATTCTGTTCTATACATAAATGCTTACGGGTGGTTTCATGGTTACGCTGGTCAACTACAATCAATGGTGATTCAAACAGTGAACGAGGGAAGCCCGATGATGCCTCGTTTGAGCCAGTCAGCAATTTCGTTGCAGATGAACTCTCAGTTGGCATTCCAAGTTGCATATTGCTGCATTTGGACAGAGTCATTATCCGTAAGTTAAATCATGTGCTCCATTTGAGAGCAGAAACCCCATTGGTCGCTCAACGTTTGGAACACATTGATGTTGGCTCGAAGAACATCCGTCAGTATCCCAAAATTTCCTTGACTTATGTTAGAAGAACCTTTGAGTGCTTCAATGAATGATGTGACCTTGTCTCGTGATGGAAGGTTCTGAAACTTATCCTGTTTCAATGAGGTGCCGGTTGTTCGTCTTTCGATTCATCCATACACTATGACCTGGTGCTTGCAAGTGACCTCAATACTGCTTGACCTGTACGGTATTTCCCAGTTCCTCTGCAGTGTCGTGTAAATATCCAGAGTTCGAGGTAACTCGTTACTGTAACTAAGTTCCTCTTTTGGTAACTTGTAACTTAACTCTGTACTTTTGCGCTGTGGTAACTTTCAGAGGAACTCGTTCCTTTTTCAGGTAACTTTGCCAAAGTAACTTAAGTTCCACGTTACTTTTAACTCTCGTTTCGCTCATACTTTCTTGCTTACTCTCCGGTTCCTTCATGGCATTTTTTTGCCCTAAAACGTGATATTCAATCACTGACAGCATTTTATTCAGGAAGTAGGAACCGCTGCCATTGAACTGAAGCTGAACCATTGTGCGCCCACAGGGAGTAAGATGCAAAGCGTTCGAATGGACCTCTACCAGAGAAACGTCATCATGACATTGGCAGACACACTCAAACCGAAACAAATTGGAAGGAGAGGGCTGGGCTCCACGAATGGGCACTTGTTCGCTGCCTCCCACTGAAAGAAAAGCAGGACCGAGGGTCATGTCCCTTTAAGGGACCATATCATAATCCCCTCAAGACCATGGCTTTCGGGTGGGACCTTGTTCACCTCTAGCTTTGAGCGTAGTTCAATTCTACCAAATTTGTGGCGCTGTCGAACACTATGACGTCATTTGTTTACAAACAGGGAGAGGTCTATTGTTGGACATAAACGAAAACGATCTAAGCATGCTGCACTCCTCCGCAGGCAACTCAAGGTCTATCTCAACAGCTCACGCGCGCTCCACCTGCGTAATGCTATTTTGTGTTCGAAGTAATTTGGAAGTAACTCGTTCTGTTTTTAAGGTAACTCAGTAACTGCCAGTTACATTTCAGGCTGAAGAACTTCGTTATTAACTTAGTTACATTTTTCACACAGTAACTTAACTTGTAACGAGTTCTTTTTGACAGTTAACTTCTCAATCTATGTAAATCTCGGTTCGACACACTTTGTGACACCTGGTGCACGTATCTGGTTCGACTTTATCTAGCTTCATACGAGGTGTACCGAGTACTGGAGCAGCAGGAGTTGGGTTACTTCGTTTAGAATTTGGCTGTACTGCATCAAATGCTGTTGAGTTGACAGAGTCCTTCCAAATAAGTGGATTGTGCTTCCAACTCTCGTATCGTCTATCGATCTGACCTGCATACTGCAGATATTTGCTCACAGTACATTGTTGGAGGTCATAGTACGCATAGGCGTCTGTGCTGTGCATGATACACTCTGAATCAGTCGCACTTTGCTCTTCAGATTCACTCCAGGCACAAGTACATGTAATACACAATACATTTGTTGGTCTGTTGCTTTTGGACATCCACGTTCATCATCATCGGGTAAAACAGAAGTGGCTCATCAAATTCCTTTTTCAATTTCTGTGTACGTGCATTCTGTTCGTCTTATGCCATTTGAGTGAACACCCTTGTTTGAGTCATTGAGTTGGAGACGTTTAACAGCAGTGGTCCGAGAAGCCTGGTACGTTAGTTGAGGGCTGGCAATTTACGTCATTTGTCCGACGCCAGATGACTTGAGATACGTCGTCTCGACGCATACCCGTTTTCAGTTGGGTTCGGATATGTGCATCCAACGTACCCGCTTGCGAGTTGGTTCTGTTCATCACACAGCTGCAATCAGGATTTTTTCCAGGAGGGGGGCAGGGAAGAATGTTTGGGGGAGGGGGGGTGCGTCAACTAGCGCCCGCAACTACATTGTCTTGGCTCAGAAACCCTGAGTTTCTGAAAGCCGGTGTGTGGGGGGGAGGGGGCTATAATGGCTGTAATCATATCATAGTAGTTTATGATAGAGATTAAATTATCGTATTCCCGATTGCTTAGGCAGACATTATTATAGTACATTACTATAGAAATCCTAGACAATCATATATCGAATGAAGCTGGAACTTCTGATCAATTAATGACGAAATACGAAATGACATTGCAACAACCATAAGAGAACGATACCAACACAGCATGCAGTTTTCTAGTGTGCTGTCATGTATCTTAAACAGAAAGCAACGCTAAGTAATCATCGTTTCTTGATTAGAAGAAACATGCACAGCACTAGGGGAGATAATTCTTCGCATTCTTTTTGTGTGAAGACGACCACCTAGCGCAACGTAATCCCCTAAGTGATGTTCTTGCGTCATTTCACTTGCTGAAGCAACCGCGTTAGCATTCGACTGACTCGACATGCAAGCACGACATATACAAGTGAAAACCATCAACTTCGAACATCACCTACAACAACCACGACATGCAAGATATTTAGTTCTCACCACATTAGTAGACTGCCGCTGTTCGCGCCAAAACTGTGGATTGGATTGAATGCGAACTTGGATACGTTTCTGTCGAAAAGATGGCTACGAGCACGACCTACTCACCTACTCTATACTAGAGACCGGACAGCTGGCGATCCCAGTCCTCCTCAGGTAACCGAGGATGCGGCTGTAGAGTATGTACCACTACGCCAATCTACAACGTTGCAAGCTCATTGGCCTAGACTGTGCGCGCGCTCCGATTAGTCGACAATGTTTGGAAATCGCATTTTCTACGCGCGCATGTGCGTGCAGCGTCCCGGCGGCCGTTTCAGCGGTTTCAGCATAGTTTCGAAATAGCTCGCATCGGCCGGCACGGCGTTTGTCGTCTTGTGTTCCATGTTTTGTCAATCGGCAGAACAGTTCTTGATTCTACGCGTGTTGTGCTGTTCCTGGACACGACTATTATCCCACGTACAGTCTATCAACTCCGGAACTGGAATGCTTCGTGGGTTGGAGAGTGAAGAACGCGTTCGGGCGCCGTTGGATTTTGAGGGCTGATAACAAAGACAGGATGACGATTACGTGCCACACAACTGCCTTCCGCTCTGAAAGCAACGAAAGAAGATGCTCATCATAAAATTGGCCGGAATGGCGTCCTCTTGTGTTTCGTGTTTCAGTGATGTCAATCGGCAGAACAGTTTGTAGAAGTGTTCGCTGGTTTATTCATGCGTCGATGTGTTTAACGTGTGTTGTGCTGTTCCCGGACACGATTATTATCCCACGAACATTCTATCAACTCCGAAACTGGAATGCTTCATGAGTTGGAGCGGTTGGAGAGTGAGGAACACGCTCGGGCCGTGTGGGATTTCGAGGGCTGTTCGTTTTGCTTCAGTTCGAACTTACCCAGGCAGAAATCTGGAATGGGACCATTTCAAAATGGTTTAACGAACTGGTCCCACTCTGGTCCCACCCTAGTAATGGTCCCACTCTGGTCCCACTTGCCAAGTGGTCCCATGGGGGACCAGTTCGTTAAACCACTTCAGAATGGGACCACTCTGGAGTGAGACCGCTTCAAAGTGGTTTATTGGACAGGTCCCACTTTGAGTGTGTCCCACTTACTGACTGGGACCAGTTGAAAGTGGAACCAGCTTCACGATGGTCCCACTTGAACTGGAACCAGTGGAATTGATCCAGTGGTCCCCTCTGCTAAGTGGTCCGGGATCCGACCACTTAGCAGCTGGGGCCACTGAATGCATGACTGAAAATAATGCGTAGAAATGCACATATTGCTCAATTAAATATCGTTTATTCTGCTAAAAGCATACACTGAGCAGAAAGAAATAATCAATACATCTCTACATGTACATACCACGTAGTATAAGTCTGATCACTCACTGTGTCTTGACAAAGCATATGCCTGACTGTGCGATGCACTCACGGACCACAGGGAGCTTTCGTTCGTTGGCCACCTCACATCTTGTATTTTCTTAGAGAAGATGACACATGACACTCCTGTTTTCCATGCAGGTCGCGACACCCCCTTCCTCTTCACCGTATGTTCGGAATCTTCTTATCCTGTTTCTCTTCCAAGTTCCACCTAAGTTTCTAAAATGAAACATGTATTTAATAGCAATGAAAACATCACGGTCATCACTCATACCTGCAAACATTCGCGACGTGCAGTCCGATTGGCGTTTTGCCCCTACGCCGTTTAGGTCTTCTTGGCGTCAAAACTGTTCCGGGAAATCGACAATGTGTTGCACAGGAACCATTGTCATTGCATTGTCTTACAAAGCCCACTAAAACACACGTAAATACTGCACAGGAGATACACCATCCTTGCGACGGCAAGTGAAGACCAAACCAACTTGCTGCGACGCGTTCAAGCTCTCCAACTGCCATGCCGCCATGCCACCTGCCACTCTCGCCTCTCGCGCCCTCTCCTCTCCCTCTCGGCTCTCGCTGTTTGAAGTTTGAATTTGTAGCCGGCGTAGCGTCTCCACATTGCATCAGCCTCTGCAGTTACCTTTTTTTTTTTTTCGTTGTCTTTCTTCTAGTTATTTAGCTTAATTTTTGTTGTTGTTGAGATGTATTTTTTACCTTTCTCTGGTACTTAATCTGTTATGATATGCACCTTCAGATGAGAATATGTGCTCGAATTGAGTTACAGGGATACAGCATATATTTGATCGCAGACGCACGCACCTGGATAAACAGCAATAAAAAGAGATCATGCATGTGCTAAAATAGATCAGAGTAATAGACCAAACAAAACCAGAAGGACAGTGGCGTCGGAACTATTTTTCCACTGGGGAAGCGAAAAAAAGTGCTACCTTAAACATCATCATCATCATCATCACTTATTTTCCTTGAGGGCTCATGTTGGCGTTATACATGATTGCTGCACGAACTGTAAACGTGCACCTACACTCTTAAAAATGAACTTCACCACATAGCACTCTCCTAGCCAACCATCACCCCGAATGACAACGTTCTCGTCCCAGATTTGTTGAAAACGGGAGGAGGAGCCTATTTTGTGCCGTGCATAATGGGAACAAAATAGACTCCTCCTCCCGTTTTCAACAAATCAGAGGCGAGAACGTTGGCATTCGGAGTGATGGTTGGCTAGGAGCGTGCTATGTGGTGAAGTTCATTTCTAAGAGTGTAGCAAATGACATGTGCATATTTGTACAGTAGATCTAAAGTAACATTGCAGAAGTACTGTAATTAAATAGCGCTTGGTGGTGGGTTAGTCCGTATGAGTTCAGTGCATCCGGCTTTTTTTACTTCTGCGCAGTGCCTAGACCTCTATGGCAAGTAATGTGTAGGGAACTTCGGGGACTTGTCCCCGGGAATCGCCGTCGCGGCATGTACGTGTGCCGGGACTGGAAACGAATATCGTCTGATCAGCAAGCCTTCTGCGAATAAACCAGACTTTCCTGGGCTGGTCTGGAGCTCAGCAAGAATGTGTCCCTTTGACACCCAGCCTTTTGACTGGGTGTCACGCTGTCGTTATAACTCCCGGGCGACTCAATAAGAAAAGCCGGATAAATGAAAACAGCGGATGAATTTTGGACATCGGTACGATGGAAAGCGAGGAGCCACCAATCAGGTTAACAGTTAGAATATTCTACTATGACGGGTGAAGATATACACAAAAATACAACAAACAAGCTCCGATACATCTCTTTCCAGAGGTGTTGCCTCAGTGGCGTATCTAGGGTGTGGCAGGTGTGGACAGGTGCCATGGGCGCCAGGTGAACAGGGGCGCCATTATGTGGTCGGGTAGTGAATGTGCCAGGTCGGGCACTCAACCTGGCACATTCATAAATGATCTAAAGCACCCACTATTAGAGAGGTTGTAGTGTGAAACCTAGTGCGGACCACACGAAAACGCATCCCCAAGGACATCGTGTTAGCCATGTTGCCATGGGCGCAGGTAGCTCTAGATACGCCACTGTGTTGCCTTCTCCGATGTCTATGGCATTTAATAATCCTGTAACGCTGCTGCAGTCGAGGACTTGGTGGCGCTCCCTCGACGTTGCCATTGCCGACACATGAACACAACACCGGTGCGACGTTTCGTCTCAGTTCATCGCACTTGTCGTATTACAGGTCTTACACGCCAGCTCGAAGTGGGCACCCTGTCCACAACCGACTGAAATCTCTGGCTGCGCCTCGCAAACCGCCATTATAACAACCCTCTGTGTTCAACCGGGCGGTTTCTTCGTATCCTTATTTCCCCCAGATGTCTGGTGTCTTGCGTGCCTTTTGCGATTCCCGTTTGCGCCTCTGTCCCCCCCACCCCTGAACCCTGTGAACCTGACACCATTGGTATGTAGCTCTTCTCAAACGGTCTCCGCACACACTCTGTTTGTTGTTATCTAAATTTATGGCCGCCGAAAGAACACATTCACGCACGGGCCATTCCGTTAGACCGTAGAAGATTACGACGCTGGGCTGACACTGGGGGAGCCGTGCTCCCCCATTCGTAAATGAGGGGGAGCCGTCGCTCCTTCTGCTCCCCCTGTTCCGGCGCCCCTGCAGAAGGATATATGGCGAGTGTGGACAAGATGAAATCTCAAAGGGGAAAGCTGGGAAGCTGCCCAACTTGGAGTCTCACGTGACCATTCTGGGAACAAAATGGTACCTGTGAGGCTCCAGCTGGAAGTGCTGGAACCATCTGAGCCCAAAATGGAACCCGCTTAAAGCCAGAGTGGGAACCACACACCACTTTGGCACCCTTCTGGGCCCAGAATGGAACCCACTTAAAGCCAGAGTGGGAACCACACACCACTTTGGCACCCATCTGGGCCCAGAATGGAACCCGCTTAAAGCCAGAGTGGGAACACTGCACCACTTTGGGACCCATATGGGCCCAGAATGGAACCCGGTTAAAGCTAGAATGGGACCACTAACGCCACTTGGGGACCCATCTGGGACCAGAATGGAACCCGCTTAAAGCCAGAGTGGGACCATTAATACCACCTGGGGACCCATCTGGGACCATTCAGCTGCAAATGGAACCACTTGGGGACCTTTTGGGAACCAGTCCTGATTTCTGCCTGGGTAGTTACAGTGCGTCAACAACACAGTGGACTTTGTATTCACAGTGCATCCATGTATCAGATCTTTGAATCAGTGGTTTGTGTCAAATAAATATTTCTTTTAGCCAAAGGAAGCTTCAGTTATTTTGAATATCGGGTAAAGGCGGTAGGCATGAAATCCGGTAGAAGTCGATGGTAGCCAGAACCGGCCGAAAGCCCAGCCAAAGTTAAGGCTCCTGATTGGCCGACTGGCATTGCATAATTTCTACAACGTTGCACTCTCATTGGTCGTGTGCCCAGTGTTGTGTGAATTATCTCAAACTATGGGCTCTATGGGGAGCTGTTGGAGCCTGGCGATCCCCTATGGGAGAGACGGGTCACGGGTTAGTTACGTTAGTGACCGCTGTAAGCGCCACATAGCATTATTGGGGAGAGGGAATCACCCTTGCCACCGCCTTTAGTCTGCTACGCAGGGATACACAGGCTGTTGCTAAGCACGCGCTATTATCTCACTCATACTGCTTCGTCGTTGTCAACACAGGCTACCATACCAGGCTCCAACAGCTCCCCACAGAGCCCATAGTTTGAGATAATTCACACAACACTGGGCACACGACCAATGAAATTGCGACGTGGTGGATATTATGCACAACCAGTCGGCCAATCAGGAGCCATGTCTGGCTGGCTTTTCGGTCGGTCCTGGCTACCATCGACTTCTACTGGATTTCAGGCCTGCCGCCGTTACTCGGTATTCAAAATAACTAAAGCGATTTTGGGGTAAAATAAAGATTTATTTGATACAAAGCACTAATTCAAAGGTCTGATACATGGGCGCACTGTGCGTACAAAGCCCACTGCGTTGCTGACACACTGGGATAAAGTTCGAACATGAAGCAGAACGAACACACCGTTCAACTCCTAATACCGAGCCAGTCTCATGAGTGCGTACCATTTCATTTACGATTTCATGATTTCTTTCGCTGCCTGCGGTGCATCCATTATGGCGAAGCGAAAAGCGCGTGTGGCACGTAATCCTGTCTTTGTTGACAGTCCTCGAAGTCCAACGGTGCTCGAACTTGTTCTTCACGCTCCGACTCATGAAGCATTCCGCTACCGCAGTTGACAAATTGTTCGTGGTATAACAGTTGTGTCCAGAAACAGCACAACACGCGTAGACTCACAAGGACGAACTAATAAACCCGCGAACATATTTCTGCAAACTGTTCTGTCGATTGACACCACCGAACACAGGAGGACGACATGCCGGCCATGCTATTTCGAAACTATGCTGAAACGGCCAAGACGCTGTACGCACATGCGCGCTACAAAATGCGATTTCAAAACGTTCTCGACCAATCGGAGCGCGCGCACAGTCTAGGCCAATGGGCTTGCAACATGGTGTATGGGCGCAGTGGTACATACTCTACAGCCGCGTCCGCGGGTACCTGAGGAGGACTGACCATACATCGCCGCGGTTTCGACAAGTCACGTGGTAACGAATAGTGCGAGCTAGCGCCAAATCCCATAGCCAAGCGGCGATTGCCAGAACTACTACCCCGGTGCTGGGAGCATTGCGGCTGTCCGGTCTCTAGTATAGTAGTAGGTCATGGCTACGAGCACGCCACGGAGAAGTAAAGGCGGGGTCCCATAGCCTCGATTTGAGCAGCAGCAGCAGAGCAACAGCAGCGGAGCAGCAGAGCTGCAGCGACACGAGCGGTCCCATAGCACTGGGCGAGAGCAGCAGCGCTGCCGAGCTGCAGAAATTCCCTGCTGCTCCCGTATCCGAATTTTTGGTTGCTGTGCTGCCCTGTTGCTCTGCAGCCTGAGCAGCTGGTCTCGAAAGCCAATCAGGAGGCTGATTGGTATTGTTTTCGTTCGACGGTGTTTAGGGTTAGCAGGGCGGTGAGTGACGGCAGAAGGTTTGATTCTGGTTGTTCTGTGATTTGATTCTGAAGACCTGGATACGCTTGTGATTGCCAGTAGTTTGGAGCGAGTGTTCAATCATCGGGACTGCGTGAAGTGCGCTTTCAGGACATAATTCAGTTCATAAAGTTCAATAAAGTGTTCGACCGAACCTACGTGATACATATGTTGTGTACCAGTTGTAGCTACATGTTCGCTTGTTTTCTGGAAAGTACTTCAAAACCCGTGACCTGATAACGTACAAGCAAATTACTTTCACGTCCATGCCGTGTGAAAACCAAACCGAACAAATTTCTTGTGGTCGGTATTCCAAGACCTTGCTAGGTGGTTGTAAATGAAACTGACCCTTGAAAAGGGTAGAGGAGATAGCCAACGTTCAGACAACAAAAAAAAGGTTCGATAGAAATAGATAATGAACCCATTCCTTGTGAAAACAGGCAGAAAGCAGTGAGTACTAGCAGAAGGGGCCTTTGTTTTCGTTAGACAGTTTTATTTCACTAAGAGCAACGTACGCATTTGACAGTCACCGTAAATCAAAATGTCGAATACTATAGTAACGAGGCAATATTTATACGACAAGATCCCGTAGAAGAATCTCCACACAACACAGCAAGGACTGTTCTGCACAGCACAGCAGTAGGACAAACCTACGTTGAACGTCATGAAACTGACAACACATCAACGAAGAGTCAGGTAATACGAGGCTCAGACCACCACCACACTCATCTCAAAGTTCACTTATGAGCTCCAAATCCACAATATATCTCTCACACAAACGCCTTTCACCTAGGATTGCGTTCCTAGGTGTGTGCACTAAAAGGCTTAGCCGCTGCGTACGCCTTCGGAATGTGCGAAATGTAAACAATGACACAGTTGCCAACACGTTTTGTGTTTCCTAAGCCGCTGCTGCCGCTAATTCAAAACGAAGCTATGGGACGCCTCCAGCAGCAGAGCAGTGGCAGCAGAAAGCTGCTCTGCTGCCATGTTGCCGTGTTGCTGCTGCCGCACCGCTGCTGCTTTGCTGCTGCTGCTCGCATAAAGCTATGGGACCCGGCCCAGAACGAAGTCTGACAAGGATGCAACCCGAGACAGGGAAATAAACAACAGACAACAATTTTCTCAGACACAGCAACAAAATTTAATAGCAAAACCGTCATTATATACACAACAACCTCCGGAGAGGGGGTATGGGCACAAAGGAGGGCTTGCTGACGCAATGTCCACGTGCAGCTATCTCTAAAGATTGCCTGAGTAACCTCCGCCACAAGTTCCTTTCTTTACACAAAACTTCGGTTTCAGAGAAAATAGGTTGGCAATTGTTGCATTCACGTACATGGGCTACGAGTTCACTGGAAATGTCAACGAACTCTGCCGAGCCAACGTTGAGAAAGCGTGGTCTCGATTCCTCGAGTCTAATTGTGGCCGCGGCGCGGCGCTCGCACTCCGTCAGGTACTTGCTCCTCTGAAATAAGGTTGCTGTAGTGCACTCTTTCAAATGTACTTGTGTGTCCAGTGGAAGCAGAAAGAAAATATTTTGATAAGTAAACACGCTTATCATGTATCAAGGAACGATCCCTCCGTGAATTTTTCGCCTACAGTTTTTGTTAGTGCAAAGCGAGAAACTTTTATTTTAGAATGCGGGGAAGCCGCCGTGAAGGGGACTCCGCGTTGGCTGGACGGCTTGAATGTCTCCGTAAGCGTGGTGCCCTCGCAGTGAAGAAGCTATTCTCTTTTTTCCTTTTTTATTTGCGATAAAACACGACATCCGAAGAAACACAAAGGTTGTTATCCGACATCGTACAGGATGGTACGCGTATTTACATCACCGCCAACGCACGACCACGAGATGTACAGGGTTCGCCAAGATAAACTTCGGGGTTTGTAATGAAGATAAAACAAATAAGAAGTGTCGGAAAGTTAAAGTAGACGTTAGAGGACGTATTATGCCCCCAAATTTTATGTCCATAATGCTGCCTGGTCTCCTACTCTGCGGATAAATCGTGAAAATTAAAAAACCGCCGCTGCCTAATCGGCTATACCTGTGTTCCAGGTACTCTCCTCAGCTAGCGACACGGTCGAAAGCGGCGTCGCAGAGAACTAGTCTGCATTAAGTTCCACATGTTCGATAAAAGAGATAGGGCGCAGACTTGTTCCTTCATCACATGTTCGATGTCGTCTGCAACATCGCGCTCGACTGCTTCGCCATCTGACGGAAAGGAGCCAAAACACAAATTGTGGTTCAGCTCCTTTCCGTCAGATGGCGAAGCAGTCGAGCGCGGTGTTGCAGACGACATCGAACATGTGGAACAAAATGCAGACTAGTTAGACTATGGTTTGCATTGATCAGTATTAATTCCCGGGAACACCTCGCAGTGTAGGGTAATGATGTCACTGGGCTGGTTAATCTGCATTTGCATTCTAGCTGTTGCACGAGAGCTTTGTCGCGTATGCACAACGCTTCGGGAAACAGGAGCCTTTTGTCGTAATTGTGATGCATCCGCTGGGATAGAGAGTTACATATTTCGCATGCCACCATACACGAATTTAATACCAAGGTACCAGAACGCACTTCTGTCGCAGGTTTTGCACACGCGCGGTACAGGATTCAGTGCATGCACTTCCTGTTTCTCGAAGACGATTTTCATCTTGGTGTACGGGGGGGGGGGGGGTGAGGGGGGAGTAAATCCCATATCTACTGGAATTAGGGCTTTTTAACTTTTCTGGCAGGTATATATTGGTGGTTTTGCATTATTGTTCTTTTTTTTTTGTAAAATATCCGGTGCAACGCTTTGAGCAGCATGCTTGTACAGAAGTAACTTGAAACTGAACACCAAAGCGATAGTGTATAATGTAGAAGTAATGTGTTGTTCAAGGTTTCAGTGTTCGTCAACATAAATTAGAGACCAGATCCCGACTTTATTTTGCAGTTCCCAAAAGCTAGCGATTGGCATGCATGACAAGATATAAGAAACTAAGTGCCAGAACCTTCAGAACCGCACCGTGTCCCATCATCAGAGCGTCCCGCCCCTCCTTGCACTCACACACACAAAGGTCTCTTAACTGCTTGACACGTACGGAGATAAAACTTTCTCAGTCCCAGCTTAGGCGACGACCCACATAACGCGCGATTCCGGAAAGATCGCATCCGGCAACTTTCGATTACACAGCTTCTAACTTTCTTTCTTCCCTCCTGACTTTCTTTCCTCCATACCACTCAAATGTGGCTTTTCGGAACAACGTTTGCTTCCTTTGGGGTATGTTAGCGTGTTAGCGCAGCGGTCAAAGTACGCGCGCACCACAGAGAGAAGGGCACGATACCCGAGACGGCCGGGGACAGAGCAGTATATTAAAACGGAGTCTGGCCATTAATGGGTCATGTCTATACCTGAAGCTCCACCCACTTTTTCAGCTTTCGGACCAATGAAGTCTTCAAATGTGGGGCGCTATCAATCTGCCTATCCTCACTATTTGCCCCCCCCCCCCTATCCAACATGGGCAGCGCCATTTTGGATGGCAAGTGGATTGGATGGGATTGAAATGGATACCTCTCGCAATCTGCAAAAGTAGTGGATTGTTGATGCAAATTTGATAAGCGCCACGTAGGGAGCGTAAGGCTCGTCGGGAATTGTCGTCTACTTCCGTCGTTGTACCGCTGCCGGCAGAACCACCTGCTGGGACACATTCTGTTGTCGGTATGATTTTTAAACAAATCTACATGAATAGTTGGAATATAACAGGCAAGAATGTTTATATCCATGAAATCCAGGTGTTAAATATAAGATTGTACAGCACAGCGCCGTTTTTGTTATGATTTCGTTGTGATCGCCGTGTTCACTAGGCCTAACACCGCCGACAAAACGTATTATTTGTTTGGTAGGATGCCAGGAGAAGAGAAAGGCAGCCAGTACTGTTCGATAGAGAACTAACGGTTTTAATGAACGAGCCAGCGCGGGTCGCTCAAGGCGCGCGGCGGCAGGCCAAACAGACAAAAGAAGAAAGGAAACCAAACTGACTGTCCAACAAACTTCTGTCGGACACGTTGTCCGAATGTACTTGACACCCCCCCTCAACGTGTCGTCAAAGTGCCCGTGATGTCACGAAGGCCTAGAGACCCACGGTGCTGTCGGGTTTTCTTGCCGTCCAGCGCCTTTGTCAGTATGTCAGCGTGGTTGTCCGACGTCTTGACGTACTCGAGCCTTAGTTTGCCCTCTTCCATCTTTTCTCGCAGCAAAAAGTGTCGGAGCTCGATGTGTTTGCTGCGATCCGATGTCACTTGGTTCGTCCCCAGTGCGATCGCGCCCTGGTTGTCGACATGCATTGTGTGTGGTGCGTCGATGAACTCGCTCGATCCCAACTCTTGCATGAAATGTTGCATCCACAAGACCTCCTTCGTTGCATGGCACATGGCAAGATATTCTGCCTCCACGGTCGACAAAGCGGTTGACCTCTGTTTCTTGCTACTCCAAGAGATAGCTGCGCCAGCTAAGGTGAAAACGTAGCCACTGAACGACCGCCTGTCCACCTTATCGCTCGCCCAGTCAGCGTCGCAAAAGGTCTTTACTTTCCTCCCTAGCTTCTCGAACGTCAACGCATGATGCTTGCTTGACATAGCGTAAAATATGTTTGATGCCGCTCCAGTGCTGCTCCGTAGGGTTCTGGTTGAATTGGCTCATGTAAGCCGCTGCGAATGCCAAGTCTGGCCTTGTGCCGCTGGCGAGATAAAGTAGGCCTCCGACTGCTTGGCGATAGTTGTGAGAGAGCACATTCGAGGCTTGATGTCCCTCGGAGGCTGGTAGGAACTTCGTTCCAGGATCAAGTGGCGAAGAGGCTCCTCTCGTATCGTTCATGCCGAACAGGTCCACAATTCCTTCGGCATACATCGTCTGGTCCAAGGTGAGCTTTCCGTCCTTCTGGCGTTGAACCCTTAACAATAAGACGTGGCTTGCCTCCCCAAGGTCCTTTACTTCAAAAACGTGTCCCGTGTTTTTCTTGAAACTCTCAACCTTCTTTTCAGTCTGAGCCAGGATCAGAATGTCGTCTACGTACACTCCAACTATGATACCTTCTGCAAGGTTGAAATACACACAGGGATCCGCCTTAGACCTTGTTAGTCCCTCGCTTTTCAGAAAATCGTCCAGCCGTGTGTTCCATTGCCTTCCGGACTGACGAAGCCCGTACAGACTTTTCTTCAAGAGGGAAACGTCCTCCTTGCTCTTTTCGTGGAATGGAATCGGTTGTTCCATGTATATAGTCTCGTTCAGGGTTCCGTTCAAATAGGCTGCGGTTATGTCAGCTTGGTGGATAATCCATCCTCTCTCGACTGCGATCGCAAGTAGTATATGCGAATGGATTTCAGCTTAATCACAGGGGAGTAGGACTCATTGTAGTCCACTCCTTGAACTTGAGAATAACCGCAAGCGACCAAGCGGGCTTTATACCTTTCCAGCTGACCAACCTCGTTATACTTCTTCCGGAATACCCATTTGCATTTCACGACCTGACGGTCTTTGGGCCTTGGGACAATTTCCCACGTGCCGTTTCTCCTCAGATTTCCCAACTCTTCCTCTATGGCGTTCCGCCAATCTTCTGCGTCAGGCATGAGCAATGCCTCCTCCACAGTTGCGGGGTCCGGGACGGCACGAATTCCTTTGGCTATACAGCAGTAATTCGACCGGGGCTTGGCTGCCAGCCGCTCGGACCGTCTTAGCGCCCCTAGTGGTGGTGGCGCTTCCAACATTTGCTCAGCTGCCGGCGGTGATGACGCAGCCGGTGCAGCTTCTGGCGGTGACGCCTCCAGGCTTTGTCCCCCTTCTCCGATGACCGGACTTGAGACAACTTCTTCCAACGCTGGTGACTCCATGGATGTCTCACAGTCCTCGGCGTTACTGCTTACGATCACTACGTCATTGTCACCACTGACGCCCGTCACCACTGACGGGCTGCGTCCCCGCTTCCACTTTACACGGGAACGTGCTCTCATCAAAAACGACGTCTCGTCCCAAAAAGAATTCATCGTTTCTCCAATCCCACAGTTTGTAGCCCTTAACTCCTTCGGGGTAACCCACGAGCACGCACTCCACTGCCTTTGGGTCCAGCTTCGTTCTCCTACTGCGTGGTTTGCTTTGTACGGCCCAAGCTCTACAGCCGTATACTCTGAGATGGTCGATGCTGGCTTTCCTTCCGAACCATAGAGTCTCTGGCACGAGAGAGCCGATTGCTTTTGATGGGCACTTGTTACGAACGTAGGCAGCTGTGACGATCGCGTCCGCCCAGAGTGCTTTGGGGAGTCCCGACTCGATCAGGAAACATCGCGTCATGTCAAGTAGTGTTTGGTTCATCCGTTCCGTTACTCCGTGTTGTTGTGGCGTCCCAAGTACCGTTAGCTGTCGTCGAATCCCATACTGGACCAAATACTGCCGGAACTCCTTTCCTGTGTACTCCCCTCCATTGTCACTTCTAAGGATCTGAATGGTTGCGTTGTGGAGATTTTCAACCATTCGCCTGTATTCATCAAACTTCTTAAGCACCTCCCCCTTTGTTTTCATCGGTTACACAACGGTGTACCTCGAGTAGTCGTCGATGAATGTGACGAAATAGTGTGATCCTCCTTTCGATGGGGGTGTGATGCTCCCGACATCTGAATGGATCAGCTCCAACGGTCCTGTGGCTCGCGTCGAGGCATCAGCAGCTGGAAAGCTCTTCCTCTTGAGCTTGCCTTGCATGCACGTTGAGCACCTCTCCTCCTCAATGTCAGTTCCCTCCGGACGTAGTTGATGCACAGCGCTCTGGTGGAGGTGTCCTAGACGCCGATGCCATAGACCACTGGTCGCACGCGTTTCTTTGGACAGTCTCGTTGAAGGAAGGAAGTCTTCGTCCACAATATATAGCCTCCCCGTACGCCTGGTCAACAGGACCAATTCGTTGTCTTTTCCTCTCACTTCCGCTTTTCCATAATCGAAATTGACTTTAAATCCTAACTCTTCAATTCTTCCGACGGATAGAAGGTTACCATCCAACTCAGGCACATATAGCACATCTTTGAGCTTGATTAAAGTTCCGCCGTGCTCTTCTGAAAGTTGATATCTCCTTTTCCGAGAACTTGCATGATCTCCTTATTTGCCGCTTCTATGGCTGACGTGCAAGGCGAAAACCTATCAAACTTCGCTCTCTCCGACGTCATGTGGTCCGTAGCACCGCTATCTAAGTGCCAAACAGAACTTCTCTTTGCCCTCGTGCGTGTCGTAGAGAGTGCCACGTGAGTCAACTTCGCGTAGCCTGTTCCGTCCTGCGGACATAGCCGGCTTCCGTTTTCAGCATCATCTGCGTCACAATCTTTGGCACCGTGTCCAAACTTCCCACATGCGTAGCGCCTTACGCGTCTTCTCGGCGGGTCCCATTTCGCTCCCGGCTTTCCGCTATGTCTCTTGTCCCACGCCTTCTCCTCCGAAGTTTTGCCACGCTTGGTAAACTTTTCCTTAGTTACTTACCTCGACCACCAGGAAGAGAAACGTGAGGGCTTTATCGTTAACCTTCTTCTCTTCATTAGTCAAGGGTGCTTGTTGGTATCCGGGTTCAACTGCCTCCCAACAGTCCTTCTGTACCATTGCAGCTTTTGCTCGGATCGACCAGGCATGATAGTTTTCTGACGTCAGCTTCGGAATTCGGAGTTCGTCTTTCAAAGCCATGTCGCTGTAGCTTAGCTCCTCATCTGCGGTGTGCGCTTGTCCAGTGGTATACGTCGTCGTCTCACTTCGTCGCACTGCCAGATGTGTTCTAGACGTCAACTTCAATGTGCCGGGTCAATGCAAAGCTCCTATTGCCGTCCGACGTGTCCTGAGCACCCACGTAGAGGTACGCCTGGTCAGTGGAAGGCTCCGTCGTCTCACTGTCCCCGCTTCATTGCACAATCCCCGCTTCATTGTGTTTGTTTTCGTCGCCATTTTGGGTGGCAGTATGGTGTCATGGCGACCCCCTTGGTAAAAAGCAAACCAATCAGAGGAGCGAAACTGTGATTGACAGGTCGAGACTCTTTTTGTGACTCCTCCCAATGGCCAGACTCCCTTTTAATATACGGCTCTGGAGGTGGGCATCATTCCACGCCCTCTATGGTGAAATGCGGCACTACCATTTCACCAAAGACAATGAGATGGACATCATTCCATGCCACGACATCATTCAATGGCCAGACTCCCTTTTAATATACGGCTCTGGCCGGGGAGAAGCGACAGAGGATTCTGTCGGAGGCATTCGACACTACACCTTTGGCAATGTAAGACGTTTGTCTGACGTATTAAAGTTTCGTTTTTTTTCTTCTTATTTCCGATTCCATTTTTATCGGACAGGTAGCTTCCATCTATGAGACAAAAACGAGGTAGCAGAAACCGAAAAAAAAAAAGAAAAGAAAAAATAATTGTAGCTGACCAGAAAATATTAACTCGTTACTGGAGACACCGTTGTTTATGCTTATCAAGAAACATTCCGCGTTGTTGTGTCTGTCCTTTCGTGTTCCCTAGTCTCGGGGTTTTACATTACGTAAGAAACATTCGTTTCGAACGCTCTTTAGTAGAGTATTGGAGCACAAACGGCGCATTGTCGTGCAGGCGATTTCGCGGAGCTAGTACCGGAGCAGAGCCGTATATTAAAAGGGAGTCTGGCCATTAATGGGTCATGCGTATACCTGAAGCTCCACCCACTTTTTCAGCTTTCCGACCAATGAAGTCTTGAAATATGGGGCGCTATCAATCAGCTTATCCCCACTAAATGCACCCCTATCCAACATGGGCAGCGCCATTTTGGGTGGCAAGTGGATTGGATTGGATTGAAATGGATACCTCTCGTAATCTGCAAAAGTAGTGGATTGTTGGTGCAAATTTGATGAGCGCCACCTAGGGAGCGTAAGGCACGTCGGGAATTGTCGTCTGCTTCCGTCATTGTACCGCTGCCGGCAGCTGGGACACATTCTGTTGTTGGTATGATTTTTAAACAAATCCACATGAATAGTTGGAATATAAGAGGCAAGAATGTTTATATCCATGAAATCCAGCAATTAAATATAAGATTGTACAGCACAGCGTCGTTTTCGTTATGGTTTCGTTGTGATCGCCGTGTTCACTAGGCCTAACACCGGCGACAAACCGTATTATTTTCAGTTAGATATCGATGGATGAGCATAAGTTGAAAGTGATTTCCGAGAAACCTATATTAGGATGTACATTTGCAGCGTAAAATCAGGTTAGACTGTGAAATTTTTTTGTCACGACATCCCCGCTTCACTGTGTTTGTTTTCGTCGCCATTTTGGGTCGCCACTCCCTTTTAATATACGGCTCTGTACCGGAGCAGAGCTGTATATTAAAAGGGAGTCTGGCCATTGGGAGGAGTCACAAAAAGAGGCTCGATCTGTCAATCACAGTCTCGCTCCTCTGATTGGTTTGCTTTTTACCAAGGGGGTCGCCATGACACCATACTGCCACCCAAAATGGCGTCGAAAGCAAACATAGTGAAGCGGGGGTTTCGTGACAAAATTTTTTTCACAGACTACTCTGATTTTACACTGCAAATGCACATTGTCATATACGTTTCTCGGAAATCAGTTTCAACTTACGCTCATCCGTCGATATCTAATCGAAAATAATACGTTTTGTCGCCGATGTTAGGCCTAGTGAACACGGCGATCGCGGCGATCACAAAGAAATCATAACAAAAACGGCACTGTGCTGTACAATCTTATATTTTTAATTGCTGGATTTCATGGATATAAACATTCTTGCCTTTTATATTCCAACTGTTCATGTAGATTTGTTTAAAAATCATTCCGACGACAGAATGTGTCCCAGCAGGTGGTTCTGCCGGCAGCGGTGCAACGACGGAAGCAGACGACAACTCCCGACGTGCCTTACGCTCCCTAGGTGGCGCTCATCAAATTTGCACCAAAAATCCACTAGTTCTGCGGGTTGCGAGAAGTATCCATTTCAATCCCATCCAATCCACTTGCCACCCAAAATGGCGCTGCCCATTTTGGATAGGGGGACAAATAGTGAGGATAGGTTGATTGATAGCGCCCCATATTTCAAGACTTCATTGGTGAGAAAGCTGAAAAAGTGGGTGGAGCTTCAGGTATAGGCATGACCCATTAATGGCCAGACTCCCTTTTAATATACGGCTCTGTACCGGAGGGAACGCGATCGCCGCGCCGCGGCCAACAACTGACTCGATGAATTTGGACGTCGTTTTTCAGCGGAGTTCGGTCTCCTTACTTCTCCGTGGCAATCGCCTATGGGAGAGCCGGGTTGGCCCGGTCATGGGATAGTTACGGTAGTGGCCGCTGCAAGCGCCACATAGCATTATTGGGGAGAGGAAATCTTGCTGTCGCCCTTGCCACCGTCTTTCGTGCTACCAAGCTTTTGCTAAGCACGCGCTATTCTCTCTCTCACTTCTTCGCCGTCGTTGTCAACTCAGCCCACCATGCATTGCCGCGGTTTCGCCGGGTTTCGCCAAGTCACATGGTAACGAATAGTGCGAACTAGCGCCAAATCTCATAGCCAAGCGGCGATTGCCAGAACTACTACCTCAGCGCTGGTAGCTTTGCGGACAGGTCCCCCAAACCCACCTCGGAAAAGCGTGCAACGAAGAAGGCCGCCACTATACCGCCACTAGATACCCCACTGTTGCTTTTCCGGATCACTTCAGCGCGCTAAGTTTAGCGGCAAAATGTTTTTGTTGTTTCTGCGAATGAATCTAGTCTTTATATGTCCAAATAAAACGCGTACAACAACTTTCTGTGTCGTGTTTCACTTTTTGGTCCCGTTTTTAAACGTGTTGAGCGATCGGAAGGATCTACAGGTTTTCCCGTCGTATTTAATCCTTATACCGTGGGATTTAATCCCTGTTCTGTTAAATTTAATCCTGGTGCAACCAATTTTAATCCTTATGCCGTGGAATTTAATCCTAAATTCTCGGGTAATCTTTTCACTACTCTTTTCACTACAATGCGACAATGAGGGACTACCTGTATGATTTACCTGTTTGACTATTTCCTCGTTTACAGCAATACACTGACTTTTTTTTACTACCCCTGCTCAGTGCACTACTATGTGATAGTATGGGACTACCTGCATAATTTATGACTTGTTATGAGTATTTCCTTGTTTGCGGCTACAAATTGACTTTTTATGACTATGCCTACTCTATGCACTACTATGAGATGGTATAGGACTACCTGCACGATTTATGACCGGTTTTGACTATTTCGTCCTTTCAGCCATAAATTGACTTTTTTGTGAATATGCCAACTCTATGCACTACCATGGGATAGTATGGGACTACCTGTATGGTTTATGAACTGGTATGACTATTTCCTAGTTTATGGGTATAAATTGACTTTTTATGACTATGGCTACTCTTGCACTACAATGGGATAGTATGGGACTACCTACATGATTTATGACCTATGACCATTTCCTTGTTTATGGCTATAAAATGACTTTTTGTGACCATGCATACTATATGCACTACTATGGTATGGTATGGGACTACCTACATGGTTTATGACCATGCTATGATATGGCTATTTCCTTGTTTATGGCTATAAATTGACGTTTTATGACTATACCTGCTCTATGCGCCACTGTGGGAATGGTATGGACTACATACATGATTTATGACCTGATATGACTATTTCCTTGTTTATGGCTACAATTATACATTTTTGTGACTATCACTGTTCAATGCACTCCTATGTGATATTATGATACTATGTGCATGATTTATGACCTGTTTTGACTATTTCCTTGTTTATAAATATAAATTGACTTTTTATGACTATGGCTACTCCAAGCACTACTATTCGATGGTATGGGACTGCCTGCATGATTTACGGCCTGTTTTGGCTACTTCCTCGTTTACACCCATAAATTGAGTTTTGTGACTGCTGCAACGCACTGCTATGCTACTGCTCTATGCACTACAATGAGATGTGATGCGACTACCTGCATGATTTATGGACTGTATCGACTATTTCCTTCTTTGCCGCTATAATTTGACTTTCCATGACTAGGATTACTCAATGCACTGCGGTGGGGTAGTATGGGACTACCTGCATAATATAAAACATGTGATCAGTTCTTCCTTGTTTACGTCTATAAATGAACTTTTTGACTTTGATTACTACGTGCACCACTATGGGATACTATGAGACTACCTGGAACTAACGCGAACTACCTGGAAAGTAGTTGCTTTGAAGCTGGAACATAGAAATAGACAAGCACAACACTACCTTCGAGTTTCCTAGGAACAAGAACGATTGAAATAAGACATTCATCGGAAAGCCCCCTTGTTTTTCTCGCCTCTTTCCAAATGTAAGTTCGTCAGCAATGACATGCACATCACAGTGCGACATCCCGGTAATCCGTTCTTTATATGCTCTTCATGTTTCCATACAATCTATCGCATTGATCTCTAGATTGATCTATACATTGAGCTCTTTTCGCGTCATAGGCCTTCTGTGTTAAAATGACGTGAGTCATTTTAACATAACTTAACTATTTAACTATTTTAATAGTTCTTGAATCCTCACATAGCAGGCATTATTGTGAACGTAGCCTTATAATATCCCATCGCTCAACCCAAAGTTCATTTGAAGCTGCGAACATAGAACAGTCATAACATGTCATAAATCGTGCAGGATAGTCTCGTGCTATTCCTGGTCGGATCCAGCCCACCAACGCTCTGCGATCAAAGCTCTTTTGACCTTTCTGGACACATGAAACTCCTCATTCATCATCTTAAAATAAAGTTTTTACTGTTGTTGTATTCCGTTCTAGTGCACACTGTTGTCGTAGTCACAAAGGATCATTTGTAGCTGTAACCTAGGTCATAGATTATGTAGGTAGTCTTATAATATCCATTTGTTGTGCAAGGAATAGTTATATGCATAAAAATCAATTTGTAGCTACAAACGAGAAAATAGCCATACAGGTCAAGAAACATTCAGGTATCTTAAATTACCCCATGGTAGTTCAAATAGTACACACAGTCATAAAAAATCATATTGTTGTAAGCACGGGTTTAGTACAGCCTGTATATTACTTTCATAATAAATTTTCCTTTAACAACAATGAAATAGTCATAACAGGTTATATATCATGCATGTTGATGATGATGATGATTGGTAGGTTTCTGGCGCAGCGACAAGATCATGCATGTGCTCCCATACTATAGCATTGTAGTGCATTTACCAACGATAGTCAATTTATAGCTGCAAACGAGGAAATAGTCATAACTGGTCATAAACATTGCAGGTAGTCCCATATTACCAAACAATAGTGCATGCACGAAGCCAGAAACAAGGAAAGAGTCATAACAGGTCATAAAGCACACACATAGTCCTATACCATCCGATTGTGGTGCATAGAGTAGTCCTGGTCATAGAAAAGTCAATTTATACCCATAAACAAGGCAATGGTCATATGAGGCAATAAATCGTGCAGGTAGCCCCATACCATCCCATAGTAGCGCATCGAGTAGTTATACTCATAAAAAGTCAATTTATAGCCATAAACAAGGAAATAGGGTTATGAGGTCACAAATCGTGCAGGTAGTCCCATACTATCTCATAGTAGTGCAGAGAGTAGGCATAGTCATAAAAATCAATTTATACCCGTAAACAAGGAAAAACTTAGTCAAAACAGGTCATAAATCATGAACGTAGTCTCATAGTATCATATAGGAGTGCACTGAACAGTGATAGTCACAAAAAGGATAATTTATAGCCAAAAACAAGGAAATAGCCATATCAGGTCATAAACCATGCAGGTAGTCCTACACCACACCATAGTAGTGCATAGAGTAGGCATAGTCACAAAAAAGTCATTGTATAGCCATACACAAGAAAATAGTCATATAAGGTCATACATCATGTAGGTAGTCCCATACCATCCCATAGTAGTGCATAGAGTAGGCATAATCATAAAAATCAATTTATACACGTAAACAAGGAAATAGTCATAATAGGTCATAAATCATGCAGGAAGTCCCATACTATCACATAGGAGTGCGTTGAACAGTGATAGTCACAAAAGGGTCACCATATAGCCATACAAGGAAAATAGCCATACCAGTTCATAAACCATGCAGGTAGTCCCATACTATCCCATGGTAGTGCATAGAGTAGGCATATTCACAAAAAAGTCAATTTATGGCTGTAAAGGACGAAATAGTCAAAACGGGTCATAAATCGTGCAGGTAGTCCTATACCATCTCATAGTAGTGCATAGAGTAGGCATAGTCATAAAAAGTCAATTTGTAGCCGTAAACAAGGAAATACTCATAACAAGTCATTAATTATGCAGGCAGTCCCATACTATCACATAGTAGTACACTGAGCAGGGGTAGTCACAAAAGTCAGTGTATGGCTGTGAACGAGGAAATAGTCAAAATAGGTCATAAATCACACAGGTGGTCCAGCACTGTCGCATTGTAGTGAAAAGATAACCCGAGAATTTAGGATTAAATTCCGTGGTATAAGGATTAAAATTGGTAGCACCAGGATTAAATTTAAGAGAACAAGGATTAAATCCCACGGTATAAGGATTAAAACTGGCAGCATGAGGATTAAATTCCGCAGTATAAGGATTAAATACGACGGGAAAACCTGTAGTGCACGGCTGCGTGCATCACATGGCGAACCTGTCGTACCAGGCGCCGCAGGCGCAGTCGTCCATTTCTCCTTCGGTGACTTGGCCTGGCTTGGATTGTGCTTCAACTGGATCTTTAGCGTGCTACAATCTAACGCAAGCCAACGTCTGGTAACAATGGGGTATCTAAGGGCGGCCTTCGGCATTGCACGCATCGGGATAGGAACACAGGGGTGGCACCCAATGTGTTGCTCCGTAGACGAAAGCGTGCTGGGCGAACGCAATGCATCCTGGACAGGTCCTGGTCGCACGTCACAGCAAACGTCAAGGCACACGTGACCCTAAAGATGGCGGCGCCCGTGATCGGCGGCTAAACCGTATGTAAACAATGCGGTTGTTGTTTCTGCGCAACGTTTTGGATGTCTTTCGACCACAGTAGTTATTTTTATCCAATGATTTCGCACTAAAACGCGCAGTTTTGCACATAAGGCCTCTATTGTTCACTGAGCCGATGCGATGCACCTAAACTAATTAGAAATGGGCTACCATGTTGCGGAAGAAGCACCGCATAGTTTACGCTGGCAAAATACGTTCATCTCTTCGCGTTATGATGACGGAAATATGTCGGTAAGCGGCAAAACGACATGTAAACAAAGTCACATGACCTCAAAATGACGTTTTTTATGACGTGCGACCAGGACAAGCTGGCAATTTCGCCAAAAGCCCCCGCTTGAGGGTAGTTACAACAATGGCGGGTTTGTGTCACCCCTGTGGATAGGAACAAATACATGGGAAAATGGCGACCTTGGGGGACCTGTTTGCGGATGTCCAGGCCTCTAGTATGGTAGTAGGTCGTGGCTACGAGCAAGACTAGGGAATAGAAGTGTGCGTAGTGTGCGCCGATGACTGGGACGGACGTGCCGCGTAATTCTAAAACACTAAAACCTGTACAATGAATCGCGCTGTGTCTAGCTTTAGCGGGCGATAGCTGGCAACCTGCGTTACCATGGCAACGCCGAGACGCTACTGCATTTTCACCGGGAGTGCCCACTGATCTCTATAGTAATAGGCTGGATAGCGGATTGAGGGTGCAACCGTACGGTCACCGGCCGCCCATCTTGCGAAGCTCAAAACATTGCCGTCCGCGATTCCATAGTCAGAATATGTCAGAATATGCAGAATATACGCTGCATATTCTGCATGCGCCTTTGCGTAGCATTTTTGTGGTGTCATGCCTGTCTGCTGTGGTTATGGGTGTACTGCCCGTACTGGCAAGATACCGGAGACGACATTTCACAAGTAACTGACTTAGTTTTACTAATAAACGTGATTTATTACTCCACGAGCGGGGCGACAAAACGTTGCTGTTGAAGCATGTGCGCGGCACCTTGTGACTCGTATCTCAAGATCTAAACGTTAAACTTTAAGCAGTACGTTACCTGGATAGAGTCACTGTGATAGTCCAGACTTCCTGCAGTTCACGGGTATGGTCTCGGCACGTAGCAGGCGTTGAAGTGCGCTTGTCAGGTGTGGGATCTACGGCTCAGTTTGTTGGTCACGATATCGATGATTGCTTGCTTGGATCAGCCTTGTCATCCCTGCCGTAACTGATGGCATAAATTGTTCAATGCAGGTTCCCTCACAGCCACCCACAACATTTAAAAAAGTGTGTGGTGAATGTAAGGCGAAAGGACTGGACGCCGTCGAGGACATCACTGATCTGCAGCTAACGTTTTAAAGACAGGTACTTCGACAGAAGAGGGCAAACCGTTCGACTGAGGCCTGACGCTGTGCCCAACAAGTTCGACTTCCCAGAACACCCAAAAGAAAGTAATAATGCATACGTCATATGTAGAGGCCGGATTTATATGCACTAAAAGCTGGTTGAACACACATGCATGAAAAATTCATTAATGTTGCTCAAAATATGCACCTCTAGAAATTCACTTGCATGCATTTAAAACAAGCAACAAATTCACTGGGGCAAAAGTATCTTACTTTATGCAGTGTACAAAAAGCATGCAGAGTTGAAAGCACAGATCGAGAAGTTACCAGTCAGAAGGAACTCCCTACGAAGTTACCATGTGAAAAATGTAACGAAGTTAATAACGAAGTTATTCAGCCCGAAACGTAACTCGCAGTTACGGTGTTACTTAAAAAAAGAACGAGTTACTCCCAAGTTACTTCGGACACAAAATAGCACTACACAGGTGCAGCGCGTGTGAGCAGTTGAGTTCGACCCTGAGTTGCTCGCGTTGAGTTTTCGTTTATGTCCAACAATGCGAACGCTTTGCATCTTATTCCCTGTGGGCACGCGATGGTTCAGCTTCATTTCAATAGCAGCAGTTCTTACTTCCTGAACAGCATACTGTCATTGACTGGACATCACGTTTTATGACATAAAATGCCGTGGAAGAACAGTAGAGAAAGCAAGGAAATAAGTGGACGTGAGTGAAAAGCGAATTAAAAGTAACTTCGAACTTAGCTTAAGTTACTTTGGCAAAGTTACCTGAAAAAGGGGTTCCTCTGAAAGTTACCACGGGGCAAAAGTAGCGAGTTAAGTTATATAGTTACCAAGAAAAGGCACTTAGTTCCAGTAACGAGTTACCTCGAACTCTTGTTGGTAGTGTGTATTTGCATGAAAATCTAGCCTCTAGAATCATGTTCCCTGGTTAAGAGTTTCAAGCAATAGTTGATGATTGGAATCAGTACTCTACGAAGGGCACCTTAAAGCTGCAGCTAGTCCAATATATGAAAAGACTCCTGAATTATGCATTCATATGCAGTAAACGCCACTCCATATTAGATAGGACAATACTAAGATGGGCAAAAGCATATAAAGAAAAAGGTATTGCATGAAAATTTTGCCTAACATACAAACTCGTATTAGGGGGACATACAAACACACCAGCCACATGTCTCTTTGGTGTGTTCCAGCATGTTTACTTTACTTAGAGACAATAAATAATTTTTCATCCTCGAATGTCTACTCTTTATTCTCCCTGCTTAAGTTAGCGACAATATATGTTTGAATGCAGCCCAAATGAAAACAATTAATCCGTCTGATCAAAGAAGTTTCCCAGCGCTACAGCAGTATCGGACTGTACCACCTTGCCAAGGAATACAGAGAAGGTGACAGCCAGGCCTCATCTGCGAAAGAAATTGTCAAGGTTGATCATATTCAACAACCAATAATGCACTCTGCCCACTTACCTGGTTGACTGCTTCAAACTTGCTGTTGCAACTGGACTTGTGATACTTTGATGTTGGAGCTTTCACCACAAGACCTTGCTACTTTGCCTTTTTATGACTTATTCACTCTACCTTTAGTCATTTTGAACTGTCTTTACCGCCATTTACTTCCCCAGTGCACATATTTCTAGTCGATATGTTTTTACCGTCATATAGCCTTTATATCACATAATATCATTCTAGTCCTTTGGAAGTGCTTTAGTGCCGTTCGGCATTTCGTGTCATAACTAGTCATATCTAAACCTCCTGTGCAAAGCATAATGTTTATACCCAAACATATTAAGGTGGTTACATAAACAAACGTGCCAAACATTCCTTGGCAATCCACACCCCCGAGCAGAAAGGAAATGGGAGGAACACCAGAAGCAACATGCTGCACACGCTGACAGACGACAAAGGAAACGTAACACAACAAATACAACACCACACAAAACCAGCAAATCACATAATAGAAGTTCAAAGTACAAAATTGGAACGACACGACCTCACACGAGTACAAAATAGACAGGAAATAACATGTATGTGACGGGATTTCACACAAAAAACGTAAGGAATCCAATCACGAGGGATTTCTGCAGCGATCCGTGGCAAAATTTTAGCGAAGCAGCAAGGGAAGCGCTCACAAACAGCAAAACTTGTCACAGCTTACATGCATTCCAATGGGCTGTAATGGCTCTTTTGAGCACCGCAATATGGCGGCCGGTTGGCGTACCCTTTCCCGCGATACCCTCACCCATCCGCTATCCAGCCTTTATACATAGAGATCAGTGAGGAAAACGAAGCAAAGACGCATGCGCCGTTACCATGACGACTCTGAGACTCTCTCTGCACAGAGACAGGAGGAGCAAAGCCATAATGGCCAGAAAAGCAACGCTTCTGCGCACGCGCCGTTGCCAAGACGACCACCGACGCTTCCTTCATGTGGCGCGCCGTTTGACATCGGTTTCGACTTGCGGTTAGCTGTGGCTGCTGAACCCACTCCAGCAGGACCGAGATGGCCGAGGACGTGTCCAGGATTTCCTCCTTAGTTTCTGAAGAGGAAATCCTCAGACAGCACCTGAAAAGCCTCAAATGCGACGCTGGACAGTTGGACGGTTACTTGCCAAACGAAGACTGTCTCGGAAAACTAGAGCGGGATCTATGCAAAACCGGCGTGAGTTTTCAAACTGAGCGATCACGCTACGCCTGCCCTGCCGAAAGAAGTGAAGCTGGTAAGTTGAGCTGAATGCATTTCAACAGCAGTAGATAAGCGTCTATGGTATATAGTAACTGAGCAGAAGAATCTGAGTACTTGTATGTAGGTAGATGAGTGCGGGCATAAAAATTCGTACCCACACGGCATCCGCACGGCCCGCAACCGCAACAACATGCCACTGGTGCAATCCGCATCCGCACGTCCCGACCCGCAACCGAATGCGAACACAGGTTTCATTTATGCCACATATGATCATCACAGGACAAAATGATTTATTGTTGCTGGGGAAACTGTCCGCACCACAAGCCGACGGGCTGGTTCTGCGCCTGCGGGTATTCCCGCGTAATCCGCGGAGGCAGTGCGGGTCCACCCACAACCTGCTATCACACAGAAATATGTACCCGCCAAGAACAATGAGAGAACTGATGTTCTGAGGCTGGAACAACATAGAAGGGACAATCACATACAATGCCTCAAGATGCCTATTCGCCGCCTTGACGCCGGTAATCCAGAAGATGTGGGTTCGAGTCCTACAGCTGGCTAACCTTTTCAGTGACTTTCATCTTTCAGCGAAGAACAAGCTTGCGCGGATGGGTGAGGGTATCGCGGGAAAGGGTACGACAACCGGCGGCTATATTGCGGTGCTCAAAAGAGCCATTACAGCCCATTGGAATGCATGTAAGCTGTGACAAGTCTTGCTGTTTGTGAGCGCTTCCCTTGCTGCTTCGCTAAAATTTTGCCACAGATCGCTGCAGAAATCCCTCGTGATTGGGTTCCTTACGTTTTTTGTGTGAAATCCTGTCACATACCTGTTATTTCCTGTTTATTTTGTACTCGTGTGAGCGCGTGTCGTTCCAATCTTGTACCTTGAACTACGATTATGTGATTTGCTGTTTTTGTGTGGTGTTGTATTTGTTGTGTTACGTTTCCTTTGTCGTCCGTCAGCGTGTGCAGCGTGTTGCTTCTCGCATTTCTCCCATTTCCTTTCTGCTCGGGGGTGTGGAATGCCAGGGAGCAGTATTCTCAGAATTTACTCTTGGCATTCAGCAATGTTTGGAACGTTTGTTTATGAAACCACCTTAATATGCTTGCATTACATTATGCTTTGCACAGGAAGTTTAGATATGACTAGTTATGACACGAAATGCCGAACGGCACTAAAGCACTTCCAAAGGACTAGAATGAGATAAAGTATGTGATATAAAGGCTATATGACGGTAAAAACATATCGACTAGAAATATGTGCACTGGGGAGGTAAATGGCGGTAAAGACAGTTCAAAATGACTAGAGGTAGAGTGAATAAGTCATAAAAAGGCTAAGTAGCAAGGTCTTGTGGTGAAAGCTCCAACATCGAAGTATCACAAGTCCACTTGCAAAAGCAAGTTTGAAGCAGTCAACCAGGTAAGAGAGTAGTGTGCATTACTGGTTGTTGAGTACGATCAACCTTGACAATTTCTTTCGCAGATGAGGCCTGGCTGTCACCTTCTCTGTATATTCCTTGGCAAGGTGGTACAGTCTGATCCTGCTGTAGCACTGGGAAACTTCTTTGATAAGACGGATCACATGGTTTTCATTTGGACTGCATTCGAACATATGTTGTTGCAAACTGGGGAAGATTCTGGGCAGCAGTGATGTTGATGAGATATGTTGCAAGACTGCTCTCGTTAGAAGCTCCCCAACCTCAGCATGCGGAGGTAAAGATCCATTGGAAATGTTAAGCATCTGCCTAACCAGCTTCTCGGCAATTTTGCAGATGGTGACAACACTGTCGTATGGCATGATAAGCCCACCACGCGACTTTCGGAGCAGTAGTGCACTTTGGGACGCAACATCAGTCAAGGCGTCAGTGCAGTCTGCACACGAGATCTTTTTTGTAACTGTCTTGACCACATAGCCTGCTATATACCCCACGACGTCCTCCACAAAGGCCGTCAGTCGTTCTAAGTCTGGAGCTACCCCATAATCGTGGTCCTTGAGCTGCTCCGTGTCAGTGACACCAAAATAACGTGATGTATGGACATCGATCTCATGAGTGGAGGCCGCTGCTGCTGCTGCAGAGGCTACGGTAAGTATATGAGTGGAGTCCAGCACTGTGCAGTTTCCTCTTCCAGGTTGAATCTCATAATGTATGAGGAGCCTCTTGTAGGCAGCCATGAAGTGCCCTGCTGTTGGATTGTTTGACCACCCACCTCGGCCACGGAGTGCACAGAAAAACAGAGCTCTCTCGAGGTGGTCTTGCAAGAGCTTGTATGCGAGTAGGTATTTCAGGAGAGGAGTGTCACCTGACAGTAGGCATTCACAAAGGCTCTCAAGGCTTGACATGTTCACAAGAAAGCCCAAGAATCCTCTTTTGCGTGGGGACTCTAGGAGTGGCCCCCCACTGCAGTCTTTCAGACCAGCGATGTACCCACGCATCTCAGCAAAAAATGTCATCCAGAGGTGTCTGGTTGCGTGCCGTAATGGAGCCTTGAAGTTCTTAGCCAATGGGTTGCGGGAGTTCATTATGTCAAAGAGGCGGTCAAACTTTCTCAAGAATGTCACCGTTGCCTCGCTCCCTTTAAACATCGGACTGTGCAGGTCCTTATCACAGAATTCCAAGGCGTCGGCGACACTCAAACTTATTGTCTGAGCTGCAAGGTTGACTTTAATTTTTTGACTTGTCCAGTCAATGTGGGCTGCCTTGAGCTTGTTGCCTGCACGAAGACCCTCGGATTTCTGCTGCTTGTGTAGGCACACAAGGTAGCTCCACTTGATCATCTTCCCATCGCCACCCTGTAACGTGTCCATGGTAGCCAATGCGTTTCGGATGAGTTTCAGCATTTGGCAAGCGTCTAGGATGACATGGACCCTCCAAGAAGCATCAGAAGGATGCTGGAACCACGGTCTGATATTAGGGATTTTCATGTTGGCGCCAAGCTCCTGAAACATCGTGAGGTTAGAGCCTAAACCGTCACTGACAATCGTTGCTATGAGGACACCAGTGTCGTGCAACTTCTGAAGGCAGAGGCTGACTAGGTTAGCCTTTTCCTCTCCACTAAGGCTGTTGATAACAAAGTGTGCACATGGCACTTTCCAACTGCCATCCATTGCAACCACGAGGAACATAAGAGCTTGCGTCGCTGGCTCCTGGCTGTCGTCGTTGACTCCTGTGCCAAGGTCTACAAAGCCTTGGAATGAATCTCCTGTAAACTGTATCTGCTTCTTGATACTCATCTCATCAAGCATGAGGGAACACAGAACACGCTTCGAAAGCTTCTGCTGCTCATCCACCTTTGCTTGAAGAGCATCAAATGCCTCCTGCGTAAATCCTGGTTCGCCATGGATGGAGCTGTACCATGTCCTCATTGTTGATTGATGTCGTAGTGCCAGGTTCAAAAGTACGCCTGACATACTCATATGCCTTGGCTGAATAGAACTGCAGGGTGAGTGCAAAGCTGCGAAGTGTCTCTGGGTACTTTTCCCTGCTTACTCTCCCTCCCTTATTTTTCATTGTACGCAGCACAAGATCAAGCTGTACATCGGAGAGCGGGCCACGGAGCATGTCACTGCACTGTGCTGACACAAGCGATTTGTCCCGAAGGTCACTCACTATGCCTTCCACGGTGAGCACCTTCTTTTGCAATCTTGTAGCTTTTTCATGTGTGCACTTTAACTTCTTCTTCACTCTTTCTAGAGCCTCAAGTGTTACGTTGGCCCTTCGCTTGAGCGTGCGTGGACTGTCTCGTATCGCATAGCTGTGGTCTGCAGCAGGGTCATGTGGTCGTGTAGCTGGTTGTTATGACGTCCCTGGCTGTGCAACCTCGTTGACTTCCTCCGGCTCCACATTGCATCTAATTGGGGGACCCTCCTTGGTTGCAATTTCTGTGTGAAAATGTAAGGGCAGATATTGCAAAATGTTTGTGTTCGTCAGTTGTCAGTTATCCTAAGCAGGGAGAATAAGTAGACGTTCGAGGTTGAAAAATTATTTATTGTCTGAGTAAGCATTCTGGAACGCACCAAAAAGACGTGTGGCTGGAGTGTTAGTATATCTCACAAATGAGTTATGTTGGTTAAAATTTTCATGCAGTACCCTTTTCAAATGCAAATTTGCAATACAAATTTTCATGCATCTTAGTATTGTCCTATGCAATATGAAGTGGCTTTTAACTGCATGTGAATGCATAATTCAGGAGTGTTTTTTGTATATTGGACTAGCTGCAGCATAAGGTACCCTTCATGCAGTACTGATTCTAGTCAGCAACCATCCCTTGAAACTCTAACTAGGGAGCATGATTCATAGAGGCCAGATTTTCATGCAAATACATACTTTCAACCCTGCATGCTTTTTGTACAATGCATAATGTAAGATACTGTTGCTCCAGCAAATTTGTTAAATGTTTTAAATGCATGCAAGTGCATCTCTAGAGGTGCATATATTGAGCAAGTATAATGAATTTTTCAGGCGTGTTCAACCAGCTTTTAGTGCATATAAATCCGGCCTCTACATATGATGCATGCATTATTACCTTTTGGAGGTGCTCTGGGAGGTCGAACTTGGTGGGCACAGCGTCAGGCCTCAAACGAATGATCTGCCCCGTTCTGTCGAAGCAGCTGTCTTCAAAATGTTTGGTGCAGACCACTGATGTCTTCGACAGCGTCCAGTCCTTTCGCCTGACGTTCACCACCCACTTTTTTAAAAGATCCGGGCGGCTGTGAGGGAACCTGCATGAAACCATTTATGCCATGAATTGCGGCAGGGATGACAAGGCTGATCCAGGCAAGCAATTCGCGATACCGTGATCGCCAAACTCAGTGGTAGATCCCACATCCGACAAGTGCGCTTCAACACCTGCTGCGTGCTGAGACCATACAGAGAACTGCATGAAGTCTGTACTATCACAATCGCTCTATCCAGATAGAGTTTCACGTTTAGGAGTTTAACGTTTAGATCTTGAGGTACGAGTCACAAAGTGCCGCACACATGCTTAACGGCTACGTTTTGTCGCCCCGCTCGTGGACTAATAAATCACATATACAGGGTGTGTGCAGAAAAACGTGACCTGCATTTTTACATGTAACTCGTTGTCTACTTAGCCGAGGAACTTCCGGTGGCGCACGACGGCGTATTTATGCGTGCGAAAGCTACAAAAAAATCCTGGAAGCCATACTCAGTGCAAAAAATAAACAGAGCGCGAAAACATACGCTTCCATGCATTAGAATAGGGCGGTCATGACAGTGCATGGTAGTGCATTTCGGTCTCAGGAGAGTTATGTGTAGGCACCGCTAGGGGTACTGCCGATAAGCATCCATGTGGGACATCGTTTCGATTTATGCACTGATAGCTCCCCTAGCGGTACTTAAACACAACTTTCCTACGTCCACCATGTTGCCCTATTCTGATGCACGGAAGTCGACGTTTTCGTTGTTCCGTTTATTTTATAAGCTGAGTATGGCTTCCACAATTTTTCTGCAGATTTCGCAGGCATAAATGCGCCATCGTGCGCCACCGGAAGTTCGTTAGTTAGGTAGGCAACAAGCTATGTCCCTAAATGCGGGTCACGTTTTTCTGCACACACTCTGTATTTATAGAACTAAGTCACTTACTTGTGAAATGTCGTTCCCAGTGCCTTGCCAGTACAGGCAGTACATCCATAACCACAGCAGGCGGGGATGACACGATAAAAATGTTAGGCAAAGGCTCATGCAGAATATGCAGGTGTAGTCGCGAATGGCAATGTTTTGAGCTTCCCAAGATGGGGGGGGGGGGGTGTGTGCGGTGACCGTACGGTCAGCCGCCGGCTCTAAAGCGAAACGCGCCGCCTCGAAAATATTGTCGACACCGGCGTGCGAGCTCGGAAGATCTCTGATTGTTTATATATTATATGTATTAATATCATAATCATTATATGTATAAATATTTGGATGCTCATTGGTCTAAAAAAACTGGCGTCAGTTTCCTTCGCGCTGATTGGGCGAGAGTCATTTGACTGAGGAGCGAGCATCCGAACGCGCGAACCGCTCAACGGAAGCAGTCGAACCAGCCGCCGGCTCTAAAGCGAAACGCACCGCCTCGAAAATATTGTCTACACCGGCGTGCGAGCTCGGAAGATCTCTGATTGGCTGCGAATTATATGTATAAATATTTGGATGCTCATTGGTCTAAAAAACTGGCATCAGTTTCCTTCGCGCTGATTGGGCGAGAGTCATTTGACTGAGGGGCGAGCATCCGAACGCGCGAACCGCTCAACGGAAGCAGTCGAACGGAGGCGTACGTTGCTGGAAGCACTGCTCGCTCGCTCGCATTCCAGCAGAGGTAGCAGCTATGTCATGCAGAGGAAAAGGCTGCAAGGGTCTCGGCAAAGGAGGAGCCAACTAAACCCAGGTAGGCGGAGGTTTCTCTCCTGTGTATACCGGAGTCCCTCTAAAAAGCCCTTTTCAGGACTAAAACCCTGAACAGCTCCTTTCTGAGCTAACTGTGATAGTTTTGTGCTGACTTTGACAGCCGTATTGTGAAAGTGAGGCGCTCTGCAGTGAAGTTCAGTGCCTTATCTTGCATCGTGTTTTTGTGTTGCGCAGTGTAGTGTAGTGAAGTTCTCTGCTGTGCTGTGCAGTGCTGTGAGTGACTTACACAGCAGCCTTGTGCCCGTGAGTGCATAGATCTTACCCGAACTCTCGTCGGACTTGACCGAACCTTTACGGGATGCCGCTGGACGCCGCCAACTACAGCCAACACCGACCGGGAATCCCCATCGACAACCAGCCACCCACTGCTATGTTGCCTGCAACACCTAAGAAGAGAAAACGACCAAACCCACGCGAAGACTCGCCTCCCGCGAACTCGTCTCTGAATACGAGCCTTAGCAGTGATCATGACATGCATGATGAACAGGACACCACCCCATTCATAACGGTAGTGTACAAGAAAACCCGCAAGGGCGGTATCCCCGTCGTCCTCACGCCAATAGACCCAAAGATATCTCTTGTCAACGAGAATCCAAATGTAATTGCCACCGAAGTTCTCCAACCAACACAGGAGAAGATAAAAGGGCACCGTTTCTCGCAAGGTGGGAGCATAACAGTGACAGTTGCAACTTTGCCCGCCGCCAAATCCCTGCTAAAAGTGACGTGCCTGGGAAACACGGCCGTCACAGCCAGAATCCCAGAATCCTATGCCAGGAATATGGGGAAGATATCCGGTGTTAGGACACCCTACACTGATGAACAACTCTTGGAGTTCCTACGTCCATGCGGAGTCATTCAAGCGCGACGACAAAAGCGCTTCTACAAGAATGCTTCCGGCGATACAACATCAAAACCATCGGACAGCATAATCATAACTTTCAAGAGTGAAGTGCCAATGCCAGAACAAGTGGCCCTTGGCTTCAACAAGTACAAAGTGGTCGAGTACTTTTCGCCAACCCAGTGCTACAAGTGCCAACGGTTCGGCCACCTTGCTAAGAACTGTCGGAGCGCCGTCGAAAGATGTCGTGTGTGCGCCGGACACCATACCTTCAAAAACTGCAACACACGCAACGAAATTAAGTGTGCAAACTGCAGCGGACCGCATCCAGCGAACTTTGGAGGCTGCCCAAGAAGACGAGCGGCAATTTCTGCGGTAAAACGGAGCGCGTGCGACGACAAAACCAATTCGCAGCGGTCTCAGCAACCCAGAGATGGTGAAAGTCCAGCCGCGGCAGCCGCCACCACTACCCCCGATACCCGAACGAGGCGGCAAAGCGTTTCCGCCCTCACCCAAGCCAACTGCAGCACCCGCAAAGAAAACGGAAACGGGGAAAGAACAGATAATGGAAAAAACAAAGAAAACCGTGGCCGCCGTCCCTGCATCCTGTACAAGTGTCTGGGATGGGAGACTAACCAAGTCTACCCCGTTAACAAGAGAAACATCACCCGAAGCAGCACCTGCAACAACAGGAATCCCAGAGGGCGTACAGCTAGTGCTAGCAATCGTGCCACTACTGCTTACCAAAACCCGAGCACTTGTATAGCAGCCATACTCAACTCCCAGGACATTCCTGAAGTAAGACAAGTCCTGGCCCTGGAGCCCCAGCTAGCAAGTCTGATGAACAGTTTCAGTCACAGGGCTCGGAACCGTTATTTTTTAGGGTTCGGTTCAAGTTTCGGTTCAAGGTTATCGGTTCGATTCGGGTTCGGGTTCAGCGCAACCAAAATAACGGTTTGAACCGATATTAATCGGTTCGAACCGGTTTACGTGTGCTAATCAGTGTACCACATGTGAGATGTAACCAGTGGCGGATCCAGGGGGGGGGGGGGCGATCGCCCCCAAAACGTCAGTTTATACATTGTATTTCCCTCTCTTCCCTCCCCCACTACGCGCTCCGACAAAGAGACCGCCCCCCCCCCCCCAAGCCGAGGTTCTGGATCCGCCCCTGGAGGTAACATCAGGTTCGGGCTATGGCCTGCTCCTCCCTTCCTTTTACACCCTCGCTCCTACACTTCATAGGTGCAAAGAAGCACGCAGTTCACAGTAGGTCATCTTTTACTGTACCGAAAAGTACTGGGTAATGGCGTATAGCATACCTCCAGTGCGAAAGGTGAATTTCTAAAGAAAAAAAGAGAAGAAGGCACGAAAGTAAAAAGCACGGTTATGCAAGCCCTCTTGCAGGTCTCGTTCTGAGTGCGTAGAGACTGAATGTAGACTCTCTCACACAAGCGCTTAACACTTACGAACACACAGAATAAGCAGGTGTCGATGCTGAACGGGCTGAACGCACAACAAGGATGTCTTCCAGGATGTCGGGTGCAAGGCTGGCGCGCTGGTCAGATAGTATGTATTTGAGAGCAGAAAACGCCCTTTCGACACTAACTTGAGTGGCGGGCACAGCAAGGACAACGTCCGCCAGCGCCTTCATTTCGGGTTCTTTTTCTTTTTGGCATTCCCAATACTTGAGGATGTCCACATGTTTATTGATCCTTGGCTTTGCCTCGGTCGCCTCGAGCATTGATGATATGGAGTGGATGGGAGTCGCAGTAGGTCGGACACGATCTTTTTGTCTAAGGAGCTCCTCCACTTCATCGGTTATTTCTCCTGCGTGTTCTTCAGAACTAGTGGTTTCAGATGGTGCCGACCTACTCCGGGCTGAAGGTGGTGCTAGACGTTTCCACAGCCTTGTGAGGTGCAGCTTCGCTTTCGTCCGTTGGTCGTCAGACAAGAGCACGTGGTACCGGACGTCCAAGAAAATAGCTGAGCAGAACAGCTCGCCTTCAAATAAACGCGTCTCTCTTGACCGCATGGACGCTGCAAGACTGGATGCCAGAGCAGATGTCAGCTTTGCCGTTCTCTCCCTGCACGCTATCCACAAAGAATAAAAGTCCCCAAGGGTCAACTGCTCAGTCTGAAGCCTCTTTGTGGCCTCTTCGGCGGGCGCCAAAGCCTCTATGGCATCATCCACGGCTTTCCACTCGTCATCTTGCAGGCGAAGCTCATTGTCCGTACCGAACATGTCGTCGCAAAACCCCCTCAGCTCAGTGAGGCGTCGGAGCATAATTACAGTAGACATCCACCGTGTAACGCAGTCCAAGATTGGTTTCTTCAGCTTAAGCTTGCGAATGAGAGACATAAGTGTCTGTGTGCGTAGCTTCTTTGAGATATTGCGACACTTCGCGAATATATCAATAGTCATCCCATGTTTTAAAGCGTCGTTCACCGCCAACTGCAGCGTGTGTGCTGCACATCGTATGCTATGTATTTGTCGTACATCCTGATGCTCCCCGGTGAGGCAGAACTCTTCGTCAATGTCCATAGAAATGTCATCGCTCGTAGAGGCGTCATCGTAGTCGCCAGCCGCACGAGAGCTCTCGTCGTTCAACAAACTCGCTGCTTTTAACATGTTGCTACCGTTGTCTGTAGTCAAGCTGTACACTTGGTTCACCCCAAGCTCGTATCTCGCGAGCACATCTTGGACTTGAAGTGTGATGTATTGTGCGGTGTGCCGCTCGTACAACTCCTTCATCGCAAGTGTCTGTACAACAATTTTTCCATTTTCAATATACTGCGCATTGATACCCAAAACGGCTCTGTCCATGCGGGTGGCACAGTCAATCTTCAAGCTGAAAAGACGGGATCTCAGCGATTCGCTGATGTGCTGACGTGTTTTGGCCGCGACCTCACGGACCTCTGTGCGGATATTCTTAGAGTTGATCGCGAAACCGCCGCCAGCAATTTCTATGAGGGGATTCAAAAGGTTACGAAATCCAGAATCTTCCATCAGTTGGAAGGGACGTCCATTTGTGGTGACCAGTTCCACGCAAGCGGAGACAATACTGGCCTTTGAAACGGCACTCTTCGTGGCTTTCCTTCGTATAACCTCCTCGAGGCTTTGCTGTGAAGCGGATCTCTTGTTGGATGGACATCCAGTCGCGTCTTGTTGCCTTTTGCTGGATCTTGGTTTCGACAGCATATGAGACTCGTAGATATCGGGATGAATACGTTGAATGTGGCGCTCTAAATTTGCTGCGTGATCACCCTTCATATCAAAGTTACATCCCTCGATCTGACATCTTGATGTGTTGCTCTCTCTATCGTAAACGAAGAACTCCCGCACGGGATTCGTTCTTTCACGCCCCATGACGTGACTGAAAAAGACAAGAAGAATAATGTGCTCGGGTCAAGGACAGCCCACTAATAAGGAGAGTGCATTAACGTAACCGAAGTAACGAGAACTGACGAAGAGTGCCAACTCTGCTCACTGACGGTTCGGAGTTAGACGCGAGCATATCAGTAATTATATCCTTTATTTGATGAAAGGTCATTATTTTCGCGACGTTTCCATGTTTGAGAGCAGTGAACGCTCACACGTTTTGTGCGAAATGATGTGACAAGCACAAGTTCACTGTACGCTGTCCTCAGTGCGCACATCACCTTGAATCAGGCGGTGTGTGTGCAGGGGAGGATTTAGGGGGGGGGGTCCGGATGTCCTGACCCCCACTCAATTCGAGACTTGAACATAGGGTTCAATGGACCAATCCCAGCATGCACCTGGCACTTGTCCATAGCGGCCCCCCCCCCCCCTCGGAAACATCCTAGATCCGCCCCTGTGTGTGTGCTGCTCGTTTCCACGCTTCGAAGAACAGTGCATACCCTCTTAAACACAAAGACATAACCTTGCTACTACTATTCACTACTTCTCACGTAACTGAACTCATGCGCTGATACTTACAATGCTCAGAGATGTTGAAAAACCAAGAGGAGCTACCGTGGTGACCGTTGACCTCACCATGTACACAGCGGCCGCGTCTCTTGGTTCGGCGGTCGGCGTCTAGCCGGCGCCAGAGCTCGAGGCTCTGGAGACATGCCAACCTCTTTCCCGGGGTCGCAAGTTGTCCGCGTTGCTTGTGGATGTCGCTGTGAACTATTAAAATTTACGTTGCCTTCACACTGCGACGCCGAATGAAAGAGCAGCCGAGGCAACAACGCAAAGTATAGCTGTCGTGTAGCACTAGCACATGTTTTTTTTTTACGCCTCGAGTCACATAAATGTACAGGGATGGCGTGAACTTTTTCGAGGTGAGGCTGCAGGAGGTACATGGACTCGCCACTTCTTGATTTATCAATTTGTTATATCCGCTCTATGAATTCGGCAAGATTCCGAGCGATGCAGGAAGCTCGTGCGCGGCAGTCGGGTATAGGAAGGCATAGGTGTTTTTACCGCCTGGCGAACCGGTTACCGCATCATATTTTTTCGGTTCAGTTCCGGTTCGTTCAAGGGGAGAGAAAAAATGTTTACGGTTCGGTTCGGGTTCGGTTCGGCAAAAAATAACGTTTTTTTGCGGTTTTCGGTTACGGTTCAGAACCGGTTTCGAGCCCTGTTCAGTCATGGACAGTAGGCTGCAGAAGTACAAAGACACTACAGTGTTTCAGTGGAACTGTCGCTGGATTCACAGTAAGATACCAGACTTCACCGAATTCGTGTCACGCCATCGTTTTCCCATTATGTGTATCGCCGAAGGACGCTTCCCATCCACTTTTATCTTACAAGACTATATGATCTACCAATCAAACAAATCTCTTAATCCAGTGCTCAGTGCCCCACTGCATCATCCCAACCGAAAGCTCTGCCGCCATGAAAATATGTGCAGCACGTGCCCGGATCTGTGAAGTGGACCTAACCGTGATCAGCATCTACATAGAACCAAGAACAGCCATCGAAATTCAAGATCTTGTAACACAAGTGAGAAAGTTGCCAGCGTCCTATATGATCTGTGGCGATTTCAACGCCCACAATATCATTTGGGGTTCCACGTCCACAGACCAGCGAGGAGAGGACATTGAGTGGCTCATAGATGAACTTGACCTGTTTGTAGCAAACGATGGAGAACCCACCTTCAGCAGAGGGGGTGCTGTCATCGATCTAGCACTGGTTTCTCGGACCCTCGTGACTGCTGTCCAATGTAACACTGACAACAAGACACATGGAAGCGATCACTTCCCACTGCTCACCTCAATACAGCAGGCTTCAAAGACCACCAAGAAACATACGGTGAAGAAGATCAACTGGGGAAGATTCACCAATACTCTTGAAAGCATCAACTGGAGCGGAGAGACCATCACAGGATTTACAGAAGAAATCAAGAAAACAATAACACAAGCCACCACAACCTTCAGAGTGCCATCACATGTTCCCTATGTAAATGGGGAATATGAACGCCTACGCGCCACCCGCAGAAGAGCCGAAAAAAAAAAGCACGGAAAACGAAATCCCCAGCAGACATCCGCGAAGCACGGAAAATCCAAGCCAAAATCAAGCGACTGTTCCAAAAGCTCCGGTTGAAGGAATGGAAGCAGCAGTGCGAAAACATAGAGAAGTCCTCACTGGGAAAATTTTATGAAACCATCAGGCAGCAGACAACAGCTCCAGAACAGGACCACCCCTTCACAGCCCTCTCAGTGATGCAAGAGCGCCCCTTGCGACAGATAGCAGACGAATACTGCTCTAGGCTAACAGAGAGAAGCATCGCCACGTTAGAAAATCCCCCAGCATGCGGCACCTTCTACCAGCACGACAGTCCCCTGGAAGATGTGTTCAACATGGACGAACTAACGGCCGCATTGAACAGCTGCCCAGCCAAATCGGCACCGGGCCCAGACGGAATAACCTATCAAGTCCTGTGAAACCTCGGAAGCAAGTCACTAACCCAACTTCTGAGCTTCTACAACCACGTCTGGATTACTGGAAAAATTCCGAACGACTGGAAGATCTCCAGGATTAAGCCCCTGCTGAAACCTGGAAAGCAGCCCACCAACCTGGAGTCATTCCGGCCCATTGCCCTGAGCAGCTGCCTTGGAAAGATACTTGAAAAAATGGTGACACAACGCCTGGAGTGGTTTCTCGAAAACCACAACCTCCTCCCTGAATGCATGGCCGGCTTCCGCAGAAACCGAAGCACCATAGACTCTATCCTCGACCTGACAAGCACCATAGAGCAAGACAAACTCATTGGATTAATAACTGGTGCAGTGTTCCTGGACATCCAAAAAGCCTTCGACAATGTGTCCCACTGTGCCATCCTGACCGCCCTAATTGAGATTGGAATACGAGGACGTCTCCTACAGTACATCAAGAACTACCTCAGCAGAAGATACACCTTCATGGATACTCCCGAAGGCCGCAGCAAAAAACACCAAGTAACAAAAGGCGTTCCTCAAGGTGGGATCCTCAGCCCCATACTCTTCAATGTAGTGATGCTCAGCCTACCTGAACTTCTCCCTCGAGAAGTTGGCGTCTCCATATTCGCGGATGGTATCTGCATATGGAGTGCGCACATCAACAGGCCGCTCATCACACGCCGCCTGCAAGCCGCCCTTGGTAAAACCACGCAATATCTCCGCAAGAACGGGATGAGCATCTCTGCAGAAAAAAACGTGTTTCTTTCATTCACCAAGCGACCGTTCACGAACCACCCCATCACTGTTGACAACCAGCCTATAGCCATCGTAAACAGTCACAAGTTCCTTGGAGTAATACTGGACAACCAACTCTCCTGGTGCCAACAAGTCGAAGCAATGAAACGCAAAGCGAGCACACTACTGAACGTTTTGCGGTCTGCCGCAGGACTTACGTGGGGACCGCAGAAGCAGATCCTCCACACTGTGTATGACACCTTAGTGCTTCCTCAACTCACCTACAGCCTTCCTCTCCTTACAACCGTCAGCCAAAGGAATTGGTACAAGTTGGAGTGCATTCACTCTGTGGGGCTCAAAATTGCGCCCGGAGTACAACGCTCCACACCAGTCACAGCAACACTATACAAGAAGCCAACCAACTGACGCTCAAGGCCATGCAGCTCAGGGAAATAGCGAAACTTCATCTCCGGCATCTATCCAGGCACAGAAACCACCCTCTCGGACAAACAGATGTGAAGCGACCCTGGTCAACGTTTGGGGAAGTCGTCCGCCAGCTGAAGACGAAGATCCCGGTCGGATACAGCAAACCAACCACCCATAGCCCGTCGCCGTGGAGAAATGTCCGACCACTCACCAACGACATCATCCCAGGATTACACAAGAAAAGTGACACACCTCAGACAGTATCAAAGCAAATTGCACTAGAGGCAATACCAAACTTGGAAAAGGTGTACACAGCTATCTACACTGAGGCTCAGTCACCAACGATGGCGCCACATCAGCTGTGTACGACCCGTCAACGCATACTTCACTTGCGTACAAACTCAGCCCCAGGACTTCGTCAACAGCAGCTGAACTACACGGAATCCTCGCCGCCATGAAGTACATAGAAAAACAAGCCCCCAAGCCATGGGTTATTTTAACGGACTCTAAGCCAGCAATACAGACGATCCAGTCAACCAAGCAAACCGCTATGGCAGACCTGAAAACTGAAGTACTAACAACCCACAGACAGTTAAAGGAAAAAGGTCACAAGCTGGTGATACAGTGGGTACCGAGCCACTGTGGAATCGTCGGAAATGAGGAAGCAGACAAAGCAGCAAAAGATGCCCACACCAAGTGTACCATCACAAGCATCCCCCTCAGCAAGCCCGATATCAAAGTGGCAGCCAAGAACATAGCACAAGAAGAAATGAAGAAACACCTACAAAGCCCAGACTGGATAAACTCACGATTAAAGCGCCTGGACGGAAACCTCAAGCACACTGGTACCAAACACACGAAAAGAAGGGATGCCGCGCAAGTACACCGACTTCGCCTGGGCACAGCCTTTACCCAAGATTTACAAGTTCAGATTGTATCTCATTACGGCCTAAGTCTCATTACGGCCGATGTCTCAATACGGCCGAAAGTCTCAATACGGCCGATAATCATTTAATCCCCAAATGTCTCATTACGGCCAAAGTCTCAATACGGCCGAAGGCAGTCTCATTACGGCCGAAGATGTCTCATAACGGCCAAATGTGAAAATGCGTATTGTAACCTGCATTGATATGCAATGTCGCAGCCAGGTATGGATATATATTCAGCAGGGTATAAGCCATGCACTGTACCCTTAGGGCCCTTATCATATTTATATACACATATTGCGAGACAAATGGTATGTTATACCACAGCACAATGCAACATATTGTGTAATGTGTACTCCCACAAGGTAGTGTTGATGTTGCTGTGAAGCAGGCTATTATGTGGAGTTAGCTACTTGTAGAGAGCTAGATGAATATTGGCTTTGTTGTGACGCTTTTGGAGCCATCCTACAGTCACTGGCCATGACGGAACACCTATCTCAGTCGATGTCAGTTTATTTCCATTCGCCTTACAATGGTACAATTCTTGCTTCTGGAATGAGTAAACCTACAAGAAGCGAAGAGCAACCATGAATAGGCTAGAATATTAAAAAACAAACAAACAAGCATTTGTCTCTACATGGCTGGTTTTAATGTGCACAAGCTGCACACGTGTTCATACGTGTCAGTTATTTCATACAAAGTTAACATAAATCTTCATCTAGACAAAAGAATGACAAGCCTTAAAAATGTGACTTCCAGGTAAACACAGAGCATGACCATGATATGAATATAGGTTCAGTAGTTCATTCGCGTAATGGAAACATGTGAATATCAAATAGTAATACATTACAATTCATGAAATGATGCATGCATAACTTTCCATTTCTGGTTTCTCTTTTATAAAAGTAGTATTACCATTCGTGCACTATTCGATAGTCCAAGCCACCTGGACAAAAACTGTGCAAGTTTTAATAAAATTACAATTAAAGATTACGGGCAACGCTGTACTAGGTATTCGAAATGAACCCGTACCCCTTCCACATACGGCGGCAACCACATTGCATGCGTATAACGACAAATTTTAACAAATTGAATATGGCTCACAATGGTACGAGTAAATGCTGCTGTACGGTGATGCATTATCGGTATCTTATCGTCTCGAATAAATTTGTTGTTCCTAAACGCGCAACCAACTAGAAACGGCGCAAACCTACGACCGGATACCGGTTACATCTATTACAGGCACTCCGGCTGTTTTGATTAATTTAAATTACTCGTATGAGAATCCAACTATGTGTGGACAGCACACTACTAAGACAGACAATCTACGAAAGCTTTACTCACCAGAATTCCTGCTTGACTTGGTCTTGGTCAGCACTGCGCGATATACGTATGGGCTGTGGCGATTCATTCAACTCGACTTTTACCGGAACAACAGGCGCTGCTCGAAAGACAACGACGGAAAATAGAGAGCCGCTATAAAGTCCGCTAATTTGCACATTACAGCACTACAAATCGATATATGAACACGTCGTAAACAGCAACCACTCGCTCACACAAGAAACGAGGTACCCGACGTTGCTAGACACCATCCGAACTCCGAAGTGAGAGTAGCAAAACAACAAGATATCAAAACACGAAAGGAAGAGTATTGATCCCCCCTCCATCTATAGCATGCAAAACGTGGTTTGCGCTGAGATGAACATATATGTTCATGACGCGAGTAATTTTCACTTTTCACTGATCCAAAGGAGGTCACGTGGGATTGCTTGACGCTTGGGATATTAACAGCAATGAAAATGGCGAAACAAACTTGTGAATCGTGCATTTGCTCTTCATGGTAGCTGCCAGAAAATCGAATCAAACTTATGGGACACTGGATTACAGGTATGTTGGCATCTTTTTCATTCCTGCATATAATTTCACATTACACTATACATGAATACATGGTGTCATGTCATGGGTGTCATGTCTCACGATGCTGGGGAAGTAGTTGCATGGGGAAGTGTTCATGGTTCTAGACTTTTAATTTTTGATCGCGTAATCGAAATATCGGCACCTCTCGCATTGTGGCTTGCATGTGACCAACCAAGTGCTGTTCCCTTACTAGCGCTTCCTACAAACGACAAAACGAAACATGTGGGATGTATATTTTTGATTACTCATATATAACAAGAAAATGTATCGTTTTCAGGTTGCTGCCACTACTCCATGTGCCCGCAATTGTCTTGCGTGTATGATTACACTAACGGCGTCGCCCACCACGGCGGAAGTGTTTTGCGTACACGCGTTTCAGCATGAAGCCTGCAGGTAACATCTGATGGTTACCCTTAGGATATTCTGAATTTACATATTGTAGCTTTGAGGAATTCCGAATGCCCAGAGTGACACACACTTTTAACATTGTGACATCAGTGCAGTGGCATAAGCTCTAATGTAGTGCCCCACGAAAATGAACAAGGGGCCAGCGGTTTATCCAGAATCCCAAGCACGAGAGGGGTGTTGGAAAAAATTGTGGGGGAGGTCAGCATTATAGTTACGTCATTACAGCTTAACATATCATTACAGACGTATCTGGAGCTGAAATCGCAAGGGCACCCCCTGTAGGAGGTGCACAGGCAAAAAGTTAGGGGGGTCTGGATAAAGCACTAACGAGGGGGACTCCTCCGCCCCATGTCAAGCCTCATAAAACACCTCCTGAAATATTTTCCTGGCTATGCAGCGGCATTATTATGACGTAATTGTCATTGTTGTCCATAATTCTTGAATATGTTTTGAATATACGGAAAAAAAGTCTGCTTGACAGCATATGTCTTATGTTCATCATCAAACAAGACCATATGTCATTTTGTTCAGTGCCTTGTGTACTTTTTTTTAAATTTCGGGTGGACGTAAATTATAGAAGGCAGCTAGTGGGGGAGAAGATTATGGTCATAGGTCATGTGGCTCCAGGAGCTCCCAGTTTGCTCCCTTGTGAAGTACTTTTCAGAACACACACACACACAGTTTGCTCACAGAACAAACGAGTAGGATGTTGCTTGAATACTGAGAGAAAATGGCGTAACACATACAAATATCGTGTGACACATATGACAATAAAAACATTTTTCACGAGGGATGCATGAAACACTGTCGCAATATTGTGTGCATGAACCATTGTGTGTGACACAAGCCGTGGGGCACACTGCCTCGGACACATTTTCGGAAGCATAAAACACAGTATATACAGAGCTAATATGGTGGATGCTTCTTTTTTCTTTTTGGCCGTTATGAGACATCTTCGGCCGTAATGAGACTACCTTCGGCGGTATTGAGACTTTGGCCGTAACGAGACACTTGGGGATTAAAGGATTTTCGGCCGTAATGAGACTTTCGGCCGTAATGAGACTTCGGCCGTAATGAGACTTCGGACGTAATGAGATGTTACCACAAGTTCAAGATCAACATCGCAAGCGACCCCCTCTGCAAGACTTGTAAGGTAGCCGAGGACGATGTTCACGTGTTTCTCCAATGCCCAAACTACGACAACCCCAGAAGGAAGCTTGAACAAAACCCGAAAAATTTAGACGGCCGACCGCTCACGCTAGAGAAGATCCTTGGCGCATGGCCAAACCACAACCAATGTCGACGAGCAGCGAGATACCTAGTAGAGTTCCTCAAGGAATCCGGACTCACCAACCTGTGAACCTACCTGTGACCCCCCCCCCCCCCCACCTGTGGGACCACCACCACCAGTGTAGGACCGTCTTTACCCACACCCCGTTATGCCATATAACCTAACCAAAGACCACCGACCTTTGACACTGTCATGGAATAGCCCCGTGCTAATAAGGATGTAAATATGCGGTGCATGAAATGAAGACAATGTAAAGTGCGTGACGAGTGCGCGCTGATCCATTCCCAAGTACACGTTGAAACATTGAAACATGTCCTCTGACTGTGAACATATGAGTGAACGTGAAGTGTGTGTGTGTTTGTGTGTTTTTTGTTTTTCTTTTTTAACTATTATTATTACTTTTATTTTTTCTATTTGTTTAAAGAGTAGCAGGCCAAAATTCGGCTGACCACTCTCATCTCATACGAAGAAGAAGAAAGAAAAACGACAACTCTTACCCCTACAAAGAAGAAGAAGACAGAAAAGGGCATCGGAGACATCGCGTCTGTCCGGCCACGCGTGTTCTCTCGGACTGCAACCGTTGTGCACGCAGACGCTACGGGGTAGTTTGAGGGTTTTGAATGCTTTAGATTTAGATTGTGGCGAACTGCTAATGTGAGAACGGAATGGCACATCCACCTCATCATCACAACAGCGGGAAGACGAACATGACATGGAATCCCTGCACCTCCAAAGGACGCAGAAATCGTCACAGAGGAAGTCTGCACTCTTTCCGACGTACTGCAGGCGAACGGTAAGACACGTTTGATTACTTTTTTGTGACTGAAGGAAGTAATGCAGGTTTATCACGTTAAGTGTATTACGTACAACATTTACGAGTCACTCGGTACGTTAGCGGCGTTTCATTGTGCAGTGCATTGTCGTAACTTGTACGTTTCTGATATGCCGTTAATCAAATCATGTGTGGTTATGCTAGTTGCCCCTCATGCACGTCGCAGCCGTTCATTCACTGTGATCTACGAACATTCGTGACAAATGCCTTGGTGTTCAAATATGAAATCAAGATCGATTGCCTATCATAGCAGTGATTTTCGTGCAGAGTTACGGATCATCAATATATTTTTTGTTTGGTTTTAGTTCTCCCGCAGCCATCGGCAACAACGACGCACATAGCTCAGCATTGGCTTCTGAACTGCCCTTCGATGTCGAAGCACCTAAAGCTCTAGTGAAGCCCTGTTACAAGACGTAACAACAACAACTTTATTTGCGACCTTGGAGAATGGGGAGTTTCATCGCCAGAGGCGATACTCTACCCCATTGCTGGATGGAATGGGGGGAATAAAATAACGAGCCCCTTCACAATAGCGATCGAAGTCCGATGGTGTCCAGAAATGTCAGAAGAGCTTTGAGCGCAGAGCGTTGCTGGGCTGGATTGGGCCAGGGACCAAGCAATTTCGATAGGGAGAAAGGGCGAGAGTCCAGCTGACGAAGAGACTCGGAGAGTGTGGTTCGGGAAGGTTCGTAGTGAGGGCAATGAAGAAGAATATGCTCCAGATCCTCAAGAGCACCACAGTGGCAGCAGGTGGGAGAGTCAACTTGTCTCAAGCGGTAACGCCACTGAGCTGTAAAGGCCACATCGAGGCGCATTCGGTGGATTAATGCAGCATCTTGACGAGAGGTGTTTCGTGGCATGCGGGAAAGCGAGCGTGGGATCAACTCTGTTCAACATAGAGGGGGGAAGAATGTCGGTTGTCCGTTGGCGGGAAGCCAGGGGTGTCACTAGGCGTCGCAGAATTGAACGGCGGTGTCCTCTCAGCAGAACAATACGGGTTCGTTTCCGATACGAGAGTGCTGCTTCTGCGGCGCGGTCGGCCTGCTCGTTCCCCACGACACCATAATGGGCTGGAACCCACTGGAGAACTAGCCTGTGGCCTGCGGCGTAGATAGTGTGGTAAGCAATTAACACGTCTGTGACTAGGGGTGCGGATGGGCCTCGTATGCCGGAAATTTCAATTGCTTGAAGTGCAGATTTGGAGTCTGTAAAGACTGCCCATTCCCGGGGTGTAAAATTAGCGATGTGTTGTAGAAAGAAAAGGATGGCATAGAGTTCCGCAGCTGTGGAGGAGGTTGGATGTGAAAGGCGTCTTCCGTGCACGACGCCTTCGGATGGAATGACGAATGCTGAGGCGGACTTGTTGTTTCGGGATGCGCCGTCAGTATATGCTGCCGTAAACGTAGAAAACTTCTCGTCTACCAGAGCATGAAAATGGGCTCGGAGGACTTGAGGGGGGACCTGATCTCTTCTTTCCAGAAGGTTTGGGAGGCGTACAAAAGTGGGCGGTACCGGTAGAGACCAGGGGGCTTCCGGCGGTATAGTGTCCTTAGTTATGAAGTCAGTGAGAGTCTGGCGTGTCCTCTTCGCTACTCGATAGAAGTCGCTTTCAGGGCGGTATCGAATTTTCCTGAGTAGCGGGTGGCGGGAAATGTGAGCACGCAAACGAAGGTAGTGCCGAGCCGTTTCCCGTTCACGGAGAACTTCAATCGGGAGCTCACCAGCTTCAGCCAGTACTTGCCGTGTTTCAGCCATTCTGGGAACTCCGAGGCATCGACGAAGGCTTCGAGCAAACAGGGACCGAAGTGTATTTAATGAAGTTGTTGATATCCTGTGCAGAATAGGAAGGCTGTAAAGCACAGTTGCCCTCACCAATGCCGCGTGAACCGCGAGCAGGGAACGCTGATCACAGCCCCATCCTGAGCCAGAAAGATGTTGAATTGCGGGGAGCCATCGCTGCACTTTAGTTTCAAGGTGTTTAATGTGCCGAGCCCAGCGCAAGTCCGAGTCGATTACCACGCCAAGGAAGCGGTGAAAGCGTACCGGTTCAAGCTTCTTTAACCAAGCCAAAGAGGGAAATTGGCCATAGCTTTACGCGTGAAAGGGAGCTCGACACACTTTTCGGGTGAAAGGTCCATCCCGAGGTGCGTGAGGTACGTATGGATATTGTTTAAAGCGAGCTGCAGGCGGCGCTGGAGAGCCGGGCGTGATTTTCCTACTGTCCAAAGGGCGACGTCATCTGCATACACGGAGAACGACACTTTGCGAGGAATTACTGATTTGTAGGCCGGCCATCACCACGTTAAAGAGTGTCGGGCTGAGAATGCTTCCTTGGGGGACTCCTTGAGGAACAGGATGCTGAGGGCTTTGGGACGTACGGACAGCGACAGTTCGGTCCGTAATGAAGTCTTGGAGCCAGATGAAGAGCCGACCGGATACTCCAAACGAGCGCAAGGCGTGCAGCACACAAATGTGCGAGACGGTATCATATGCGCGCTTGATGTCGAGGAAGACCGATCGGACGATCCGTCGATGGGCTCGAGAAGTTGAACTGTAGAGACTAGGTCGAGAACTGGATCCATGGAGCTTCGGTGGCGACGAAATCCAGCCATTTCGTGAGGGAACGCACGTTGTTTTTCAAGCCACCAGTCGAGGCGATGCAAAACCATTCTCTCCATCAATTTCCCCATACAGCTTGTCAGGCTCACCGGGCGAAAGGAGGATAGGGCATTTGGGGGCTTGCCTGTTTTCAGGATGGGAACAACCAATGCCTCCTTCCATGTATGTGGTAAAGATCCTTGTTGCCAAGACGTATTATAGACATGAAGGAGAGCTTGGAGTGACCGCCCGTCAAGATTTCGTAGGGCGGCATAGGTGATTTTATCGGGCCCAGGGGACGAGGCGGCGTTCACAAGCTTCAACGCTGCCTTTAGCTCGATTAGTGTGAAGTCGCGGTCCATAACTTCCGGGGGACGGGGCCAGTCTTGGTGAAGTTCAGCCGTCAAACTGTGGACAAAACTGCGGTGTAGGGGCGTGGTCGAGGCAGCCGCCGGAGTCGTCAGTACCACACAGAAGTCCGTCGCAAGCGTGTTTTCGTCTACACGCTGAACGATAGCCAAGGCCGCGAGAGGATTCTTTTGAGGAGGCACGTCCTTCAGAGATCGGATTGTCCGCCAGATCTTCGTGGCCGGATCAAACGGTGAAAGGTGGTGGCAAAACTTACGCCAGCGCTTCCTGTCCTCGTTCTTAAGTTGTCGTGTTACTTTAGCTTTCATCCGGCGGTATTCCACAATGTCCGTAAGTTGCCCTGTCCGACGAGCCGTTCCTTCTGCTCGGCGACGTCCCAGACAGAACACCATCTCCTACGGACGTCCGAAATAGATCCCAATGTCCATATCCGAAAACTGACCTCCGTGGGACTCTCCTCGGATATTTATGGAAGGATATCCGTAGCCGTATATCCGCAGGAGGTCCTGTTGCGGCCGTTTCACGGATTGTCCGAATCAGCTCCGTGATGGGATGCTGTACGGATCATGTATTTGAAGAGAGAGAGAAACGCGGGACGATGTAGCACTGCAGAAATTCGGCTTTCCATGAACCAACTCACTTTCTCAAGCTACATGAGTAAGAAACAGAGACATTACCTCTGCACCGACTTAATACGCCAAACAATTTTTCATTTCGCCGTTGCTTGTGCACGCAATCGAATTAAACTTAGACAGCTCACCCTTCATTTCGACTCACAGGTGAACAGGGCTCTCGAATGTGTAGAAGCTCGTGAGAACACCAATGTACAGTGTCTGTTCCCTGTTTGGAAGTGAATTCAAATCATTTCGGCTGAATGGCCCAATCTCTTGTTGCTGTTCCTTCTTTCTTTTCTTTTTTTGTTTATATATATATATATATATATATATTTTTTTTTAAACGCCGCGCTGATTTTCCCTCATGGGTAGCAAAGCGGAGCAACAGAAAGTGAAACGGGCGGCGACGGTGGCAGATGTTAAAAAAATGGCAGAAACAAGCTTTATATTTTACAACAAAGCGTATACTGACTTCTGAGAAATAACAAAGTAACACGCGCTCGAGATACACGCTACATCCCAGAGAGCTCCTGTTTCTGTCCGTATCTCCTGGTTATGTCCGCGAAGTGCACGTTCGTAGGAAGTTCGAAGCCCGGCCAAGTGGATCTCCGTAGTATCTCCGCTGGAGGAATTTCATTATTCTGCGGATATCCGTATCTCCATGAAAGTATATCCGATGGACATCCGTAGGACAGAATTTCTGACTGCAGTAATGCTCTAAGGTGATTAATTGCTGGGGAATGGCCGACATGGCCTGTTACCCTTTTAGACATGACCACCGCGTCCTGAATACCGCGGGTAATTGCTTGAGAGAGAGCCTCTGGGGACATACCGGTGTGCACAGATGTTCTGAGGCCCGCACGAAAACGTCTCCAGTTTGTGAAAGAAATCAGTCCAGCAGTGGCTGAGAGGGGCAGTCTGTCGTGCGAAATATATAGAGGAAAATGATCGCTACCTCTAGTGTCGACGTCCGTAGCGCACGACAAGTGGCGAATTATGTCGGTTGAGCACCACGAGAGGTCCAATACATCAAGTGACGTAGGGGATCACATGTAAGTGGGCTCGTGGTTGTTCAGCAAGCACATGTTATTATTCTCCATTGCCTCCAACGCCTCCTTCCCCTACTGTCCGTCCTTCGGCTTCCCCAGGCCGAGTGATGTGCATTGAAGTCCCCCAGCACAAGCGCCGGGGCTTCCAGAGAACCAAGTAAGCGTTCGAGGTCACTCCACGGGACCTGTACCGCGGGACGGATATAGATACTGACGACCGTTAACAGCATGGGGCCAAGCGTACAAGACGTAAAAAGATATGTACTGTAGCTTTTTCGAGGCAGTTTCTGAGGACAAATAAAGTTGATTTGTCATACACCATCGCTTTTTGATTGTCTGCTTCGGGACAGCATGATCGTTGCTCTACAGCAAGACAGCAAGCGCTGAAGACAAACGGACGAGGCTGGGGGGGTAGGGGGGACGAGAGGAAATACGAAAAACCCGAGGAGAGAAGGGGAGGGAGGTTGGGAAAGGAGGTCGGTCTGCGCATGCACACTGGGCCCCAGCTTTTTTTCCGCGCTGCAGCTCGGGGACGCTGTGAGTGGCTCCTCGAGATCACGTGGTTTGGGCGCCCGCATTTTCCCTGGACCATTGCGTAAACGGCAGCTTTCGGCGGATGGTACGGTTGCACCCTCAATCCGCTATCCAGCCTATTACTATAGAGATCAGTGCCCAGTCACACATAGAAGGTCACAAGCTCTCTGGTGGCGTCTGAGGGTTGAAGTTGGAGCATTACGTTTTCTTGGTTGGAGGCGTTCGGATAGCACGCTATAATGAACAGCTTTTTGTGTGTGAATCGTTTGTTACACTTAAGCTGGCAAGTATGACATGTGAGCTGTACTTTTTCATCGAATGTATTCGTCCTCTGCTCTACGGCCGTTCACAACAAGCAACTCACGCACCTCCGTGGCTTTGAGAGTTTTGCTGACGAGTTACGTGGGCCTCTAGCGATTCACCGCAACGTGTATTGGTTGCATCGCCGTCACCAATAGAAAGTGTCTGGTGGTTGCTTGGCGTTGCAATTATGTTTACGTGTTGGCAATGTGACAACTAAAGGAAGTGGGACTGTGATATTTGGAAGATGCCCCCTTTGTTCCTCGATTTGTTTGCAGGAATTATCGTAAAAGACTGGGTGGTCTAATGTTTTGTTTTACTTTGTTTCAACTCGTGTTCTTCGTCATCATTACTGTTTTATTCAAAGCAGCTTCGTGCCTTCAGGAGATTTTGATTTATTGTTCTACAGATGGCTGTATTTCCTTCCGTCGAAGGACTTGTTGTTTGCCTAAGAATATATTTCATGGAAGAATTTATTTGTGAGCACGTCAGGTGTTCTGTATTCAATGTCACGTCGTAAATCTGAACATTTAGCATTGCCAACTACCATGCCTACAGGAGCTCAACTGCAGCGTATTGTGTAAGAGTATTCTGCACATCATACGTAGTTATTTCTGGTAACTGTTTGTCGTTTCACAAATTTATTGTTCAACCAGGTTTCCAATCCTGTGTAATACATCTATAACCCTAAGGCTGAGGGACACAATCTAACAACACCAGTTCGCCTGCTTCATTGCCATCTTATATTATTGTGTTACGTAAGCTTGAAGTCACCAGTTGAGGTAAATGGAAAGAAGCAAAAACCCCAAGTACTCACGTAGCATGCCCAATATTTTGCAAATAAAAAAACGACAAGTAATTGGTACTATTTCAAGTAAACTGCTTGTTGGTCTTCTGACGGAAATCTTTCTTTGTGAAAGAACTGTTCCATTTGCCACCGGGACAGAGTCCTCAGTTATGCAGGTTCCTCCGAGGTTGTGGGCACTCTTGTATGTGCGTCAAGGACGAGGGCATCAGGCTCAAACAGCTGAAATGTCGACATTTCGCTCAAATAGTACCATAACTAAGACCTAACATCTACATATACACATTATATGCTATACATGCATAATTTTTATTTTTAATAGAACACAGGATATGTTCTATTTTACACTGTCACACAGCTCATCTAACAACTGTATTGGCACCAGTGTTACCAGCAAATAAGGGCTGAAGTAGCTGCACAGGCTTGCGGGATGCCCAGAGCAAGATGAACTGGTTGAATACAGTAGTACACCACTGGTATGATAATGGTTGGTAGGGTTATTTTTTGGTAATGTGAAACAAAGTGCAGAGTTGTAGCAGGAACAAAATCTCATGAGGACATAGTGCATCAAAGGTGCGTTCCTTTAATTTAGAGATGACCTGCAGAGCACTTGCTGGAGTTGTTCTGGCATGTTATCCTGGTGAAAGACTTCAGCTGCCATACACATGGGCTGCCCTGATATGAGAGAAGAAAATAACACAGTATACAACTCCAGTTCCGATGAATTCAAATGATGTAATCTAACTGAGCAATGATTATAAGATAACAAGTTTAAACAAGAAAATGTCCCCCTCAATATCACATTTGTGCATATGATAAAGCAAACTGTAGATCAAATAACAAAAAAGGTTAAAAGAAAACTTGTGAACAATATACAGAGCCCGAATGGTAGACAAGACACTGCATTAAAGAGGAATCTGGAAAGAGGGTGCACAGCATTTGTCTGCTCTGAATAGTGGGTTGCAATGACCATGCTGTCTCACCTAAGGGGCTTCAGGCTCCGCTGAGGAAGTCACCTGTAAAAAAGCACACGAGTGAAGAGAAAAGAACGGATACGTATGTTCAACATATTACATAAATATTCTGTTGAAGTATGGTTTCTAAGATCATGCTAAACGAAGTGTACTTTTATCAACAGTGCACCACCTGAGTTTAGGGACTAGATTCGGTAACTTCTATTTTCATTTTTTTTACTCTCTCTGTGCCGTAAGCGGCGGCAGGGTTCAGAGTCACGCAGATGAGAATTAACTCATTTACGCAGTCCTGAAATCTGTGATAGCATTTGAACCACACAGACTGAGAGACCCTTGTTAGCCCCAATAACGAAAAGTACTCACACCTTTGCGCCGTTTAGGTGGATGTTCTTTCTCCAGTGTGGACAGGTATTGTGGTGGTGCTACACCTTGATTCAGACGACACTGAGCTCGTTATCCAGTACGTTGAAGAGATTCAGCGTACCCTTCGTAAATTCGATCATACAAATGTCCGCTACAAACACAAGCAGTCGATGGCACCACATCGTCTTTCCACTCCGGCGTTTCGCTTGCTTCGTGGCTCAAAAGCTGTCCGTCTCGTCACTGGGAAGCATGAGACCTTGGATGCCAGGCGAATATTGACGTAAATTAGGGCAACCAACTATCCAAAATCGTCCCGGCATGTCGACGAAAACCACAGGATGCGACTGCGATAGACTGCGACCATCGCGCGGAAGCTGCAGTCATGGAGATTTCCACTCCCGATGAACGCATACGCGGGATCCTACGGCTCGGCAACACGTCATGATGACGTGTTGCCGAGTCGGCCGGGGTCCCGTCAAGTTGCTCACTGTGTCTCCGCTCGGCAGCTCGCCACGGCGCGGCGCCAGCTGTCCTCCCTTCGCCGCTCCGTTTAAATTCGCTCCTGAGAATATTCCTCGCATGATGAAAGTAAAATTTTGGTTCTAGACTTGGTAAAAGGTATTCTTTCTGATGAAAACGAGAAAAAATCATTACATAGTCCCTTTAATGAGAGCAGTAATATTTACAGTGAGTGATTCATGAGAGCTATTGCAAAGGAAACTACATTGCAGACAAATATTACTTAATCACAAGTTCATTGTCCAAGGTGCTTATTATTTTACAGATCTGTGCACTGAAAATGCATGAGCCTTCTCTCAGGAAAAATAAGCACAGTTCAGACCTACACGATGTAACACGCTTGTACAACATGCGACATTTTTAACCAATCACATGTTCCTGTGGCCTTGCTTGGGAATGAGGGAAGCAGCAGTTAACTCACCGAGGAGTGGCTTGGTATTTGCATTCTTCTCTCAGCATAAACTATAGTTGTTTAGCAACAAATGGGCCCTGAGGATATGCAGTAGATATCCACCACAGCCATAGACATGAAGTACCACAGGGGCACAGATCATATACATAATGCTTAGTATTCAAGTTACTTCTTTTCCCTTTCTCGTAGCCTTTCCTCCTGTTAGTTGTTGTTTGATGTATCTGAGTTCATACACACGACAAAGGAAGGCACAACCCAGTCACCCTTCAACAAGTCTACTGCTGCATCTCCAGGTTCTTCGTGAATGCCTGACCCAGCCAAAAAAAAGGAATTGGTCCAGTTGGAATTTCTAATTGGTACGAATGGGACCCAACGGGAGTAGTAGGGCCTTATGTCCAACAACGACGTCCTTTTTCTAATCCAGTGCCAGAAATTCTGTTCTAATCCAATTCTAAGCCAAAATCCACTTTTAATCCAACACAATCCAGTTCTAAGCCAACCCAATCCAGTTGGAATCCAACACAAGCCAAATCCAAAGCCATCTGATTGGTCGCCATTAGCTCCGCCCACTTCACGTTGATTTGCCCACGCTAAGCCTACTGATCGTTGATTGGTTGACCGTAGTTCCGCTCCTTTATGCTAATTAGTTGGCTCGGCTCTGCTCACTTCACGCTGATTGGCCCATGCTAAGCCTACTGATCGTTGATTGGTTTACCGTAGCTCCACCCCTTTACGCTAATTCCTTGGCTTCTCCCACTTCACGTTGATTGGCCCATACTAAACCTACTGATCTTTGGTTGGTTCATCATAGCGCTGCCCCGTTACGCTAATTACTTGGCTCCGCCCACCTCATTGGCCCACTGCTGATTGGTGCGCGCCGATCGCTGAGCCTCTATGCTAATTAGCCAGCTCCGCTGATTGGTCCACGCTAAGCCTACTCATCCCGATTGCTCCCCTTCTATGCAGACTTCTAAGCCCCCCTGGTTGGCCCGCGCTAAGCCCACCATAATGGCTAGCAGTCCTGATTGGCCTACTGAACATTGCCTTCACCGGCGCCAGCCAGATGGTGCGCGGATCGCTCGGCAGTGGCTTCAGATGGTTCTAACCCAACTGGGTATCTCTATCTCAGATAGCTCTACGAGATCAAGCAGGCAGGGGAAAAAATACCTTTCAAAGTTTATAGAGTACATGTTTTAGGAAAAGCATGGCAGTCTTGGAGAGGTTGATTCCTTTGATGCTGGGCGTGGTTCCACGGAAGTGACGGATCATGTAGACGTCTCCGGGACAGCGGCTGAGAAAAATTTCGTCCACGGTGAGTTGACACTTCCACGTGCACTGGATATCTTCACAGCTGTCGCTCACGTCCAGCGAGTGAAGGCACGTACGCAGCGATGCAGTAGCGTTCCTGTCCAGGTTAATGCCGGACCGCACGGTACCACGTGCCTCTCTCTGATGGCCAAGATGTCGCCCGGGCATTCGTGCGCGTACGTGTGCTTATCCTTCTCCAGCTTGATGCTCGCAGTACAGTTGCCGGCGTCCAGCGCCAGCGCGCACGAGACGAGCGAGAAGAGAATGAGGTACCACATCCTTCCAGTGACACAGTCCAAATGATGCTACTCCTACTCATCCACTGTATTATCTGTGCGGGGGGAAAGAACGCTAGGTGCAATCCCGCTATCTACATCATCCACTCGAGCTTACCATATTCGTAGCTTCCATACGGGTAGGAGTCCACGTCATTGTAGAGATATCGTTTGTCGTCGTACGCCATCAGACTTCTTTTCACATTTCTGATGGTGTACATGCACTGTTTCTTTCCCACTATTGACACCTGTTCGTGCGATACGCTGGCGTGCTTGTATAGGGTATCGTGGTACGTATCATGGAGAATGTGTTTGTGCACAATGTTCTTTTTGACCCCTTTAGCTCTTGCAATTTGTTTTCCCCCGGCTAATTTGATGGAATACATTTTGGCTTTCAAGCATATTACTTCCTCAATGGGTATGCTACCCGTTTCACTTTTGAACGCGCCAAGCCTACCGCGATTCCTCTCGCTGTACAGTGGATGATCACGATCGAAGGAAGACAAGTCTAAATGGTCGTCGGCGATCGCACGTAACTGATCTTCGTAGTCCTTGCAGAATAGGCCGAGGATCAAAGAATCCGTGTCAAAGTAGCAGGTAATCACCGGACAAGTGAGCTTGCTCAGCAGGGTTTCATAGTAGAACGAGTACATGGTTAACTTACTCAGTTCTAAAATCGTGAAGCCAATCTGCAGGGGGAAATCGCATCGCACTTTTCTTTTGCGCATTTCGCACATGACGCAATCAGGGGACAAAATTTTCATTCGTACGCATTCCGCCCGACTCCCGAGGCGACTCGCCGTCTCGTCATCGAAGGCTACTCGAATATTCCGCATATTAAATTTATTTAGTAGCGTACGCCCGAAGACCGCATTATTTGAGATTTTATAGAAATTTTTCTCGAACGTCGTGCTCCAGGCGACGCGTCTGGCAACATTGTCCTCGATGGAGGGACGCAGGAAGGAATGGTTCGCGGGCTGATACATTAACTCCTCGAGGAGCCCACGCTGAAATGGTGAGAGCCATTCCTTCGGGACGACCACCTTCTCGGGAGCCAGGGGGAAGTACCGCGCCAGCGCGTGGATAGATTTTGGATACTCCAAGTCGCACACGTACACGTATCCCACGTCCGAATCCGTGGGGTGACGCATAAAATCCACGGAACTAAAATCCTCGACCCATTCGAAATCGCCGACGGAGACGTGCTTTATCATACTGAATCCGTAACGATTGTTGCAATCTATGTACGATATGTACACCTCCTCTTTATCGGGATCGTAGCCACTGCACAGCGGGTTGTTAGCCCGTAAATGACGCCTGCTCGCCTGACAGAGTCCGCATCTAACACCCGATTCGATGGTTCGGTACACGTCCTCGTCAATGATCAGTTCCAATTTTCCTTGCGTGTAATTTAGAGCGCATTGCCACGAATAGGATGCCAGAGAAACGCAATGAAGCAATTCCAATCCGCGCGCGTCGTAGCACACGCGCCCGAAGTGCTGCATTACGTCAGCATGTAACAGGGCATCCGTTTTCAGGTACAATGCATTATAATCCCTCAGATTCGAGCATCCAAAACGTTCAAATACGAGCAGCGCGTACTGATAGTCTTCGTCACTTATATCTTCCCCCGTCAGATCGTTTCGGAAGGCGGATTTTGCCGGCAGAGCCAATTCGTCGTATACCGCGAACGAGCTAACGTGGCTGTACGGGAATACAACTTTACGCAGCAAAATCTCGTAGTCATCTCCAAATACCTGCTTCAGGCATTGGAACGCCTCTGCTCCCCCCATGGATTTGACGGTTTCCACGAGCTCTCCCAGCGACGAATTTAGGTACTGCATGGTATCTCTGAATATGAAGGTGCCAATTTCGAACGATCGGATTTTTTCCATGGAACTGGCCACGATGAAGGGAGCTCACTTCCACCCGAGAAGGTGAAATTCCCGCAGCAGTCCAGCCAAATCGTAGGTCAGATTGTGCACCATGATGGGCAGTTTTTCCCGCGTCGTGCACGCCACGTTACAGGGGTTGCACAGCGTCGCGATGTAATTTGTCTCGCCGGCAGTACAACGCTTGGAATGGTCGTGGTGCCGGACATGGGGTAGATCTTGCGCGAACTCCCACCTACAGTACGCGCAGTGGGTGGCAGTTCTGTGCCGCGCTCGTTGCTCATCATTCAGCACCATTTCCGCGGGGCAGGCGTTCAGGGCGATCATCTCGTCCCCCATTTCCATCAAAGCTTTCACGTACTGCCTCGCGGAATCTTCACCGTGGTGCGTCCTGATGCGCCCTGATGCGTCCTGATGCTTGTACTGTATTTTAGTAAATTCTACAAAGTTTTTGCCCGGTTCGCAAAATTCCAATATGATTTCATTTACGTCCGCACACAGGCGATGATGTTTCGCCATGCTCTCTTCCTTCAGGAAAGAGCGCGTGCAACGCTCGCATACGAAACGCTTATTTTTCTTAATCAGTAACTGCTCGAGGGACTTGATTCCAAAAAAATGTTCATCTATAGCCAATAAGTAAATTTTCTTTTCATACTCTAGTTTTGGGGGTCGCGACACGAGCACTTCTTGATCGACGTACTCGTATACGTACACGGATATCTTGTTTTTGTCTTCAAATTCGTCCAGGTGAGAGTAGAAAACGGGGAAGCGGCTAGGCCACCGGTACTCCGCTGCATAGTTTTCACATTTTTTCCACGAATTCCTTTCCTGCGGGTGCAGGAGGGCGAGCGTATTGTATTTAAAACACTCACCCTCCTTACGTGCCGGTAAATGAATATTCGTTAGCACGTTCCTGCGTTTAGCCAAATGATTGGGAAGTGCGCCATTGCATCCGAATGTTTTAGTTTGCACAGCGGAAATGCACATTTGAACGTTTTGGACGCCGGTGGACACGAACCCACTCCCTTTCCGCTGATAATTTTCGATGCGCCCCGTAGACTCCTGAATCACGTCCATTAGGGTATTCGCGACGGCTCCGTCGCTGTGGACTTCGCGAGCAAGCGCCATAAAGTGGGCAACGTGCTCGAATATCTCCCCCCGAGTCTCCTTCACCATTAAAATATCGGAACAAATGCAAAACCTAAAGGGTATTTGTTGCGCTCTCAATATAGCGACCATATCGTGAAAATGAATCATTCAATATTGTCGCAAATCCTCTGCTCCCTTGATCGTGAACAGATGCCAATAGCACGAATGTTTTGATGATACCTCTAAATGCAGTGTCAGTCTGGAAGAAGGGCAGGAAGGATATATCCACGTCGGGGTGCGATCGCATCACATGACCAGACAGTGTAGGAGGTGCGCCGTCCCGAGAATCGTCTTCCGATTCATCCTCGATATTGTGAGGGTCAAAAAAGCAGAATACACACTGAGGCACTGAAAATAAACGGATCCGTGAGAAATGTGCAACAAGTAAAGGGGATAACTTACTTGTGAAGCAAGTGAAAGCAGACTCTTCCCCCTGAGGCGATCGCGCGGCTTATAAACCAGCATCCACGCTGCATGCGCCAACACGCCCACACTGTGGTTCGCTTGTTTCCGTAGGGTCGTAAATCATGTGTCACCTTGAGGATGAGGCCACGTTGGGGCCATCTGTCTAATATCAAAACGCACTTCCACCCGTCATGGTCAAAATGAGAACTCTATGGTGAGTTTGTTTTATCACCACCGAAGAAAATGTTGCGTATGTTTCAAGGTGGTGTAAACAGATTTCGCTTTCTCCGCGAAATTGGGTCACCGTGAGGATGAGTCGGCTGCATGTTCCAACACCTTGGGGCCACCTGTTTTATATCAAAATTCACTTCCTCCCGTCATGGCCGAAATGAGTTTATACTATAGAACTCTATGGTGAGCTTTGTTTTATTCGCAGCGAAGAAAATGTTGCGTATGTTTCAAGGTGATGTAAATAGGGTGTCTCTGAGAAATTGGGTCACCCTGAGACATGCCCCGACATGATGGTGCCATCTCTTTAATATCAAAAACGCACTTGCACCCGTCGTGGCGGGCCCTAGCGAAAAAATGTTGCGTATGTTTCAAGGTGGTATAAACAGATTTCGCTTTCTCCGAGAAATTGGGTCACCTTGAGGATGAGTCGGCTGCATGTTGGGGCCATCTGTTTTATATCAGAGCTCGCAGTTTGAAGGTCGTAAATCATGTTTTCCGAGGCCGCGCGTGTTAAAACCAAAAGTAAACTGTTGTGCCTGATGAGACAAGTCTACCTGAAGGAAAATATCCCTATGAGCCGACCTCAAAGCGGACCACCTGCTCATTGCCGAAACAAGCTTTCTGTAACCAAAAACAAAGGGTTCGCTTATGCAGTTTCCAAGAAGTTCCAAATGTCATTCGAGCGCGCGCGCGCATCATATTTCATGGGCTGTTCCTGTGTGATTGTGTAAACAAAATCGCACCACCCTTGCGCTCCTCGAGGGGTGCTTTATATAAAAGTTGCGATATATACAACTCATTTGAGGTCTGTGAAGCTACTTCCGTCGGTCGACTCCCGGTGAAGCGCACAACGAGAAAGGTATGTTTCACTATTGTCTTCAAGATGAGGAAAGTTAGGTAATAGTCCTTATTTTCAGTTCATTTGGCGTGCGTAGAAACTTGCACTGAGAAGTAAGCGAGATATGTCATCTATTTTTGAGAAGCTGGATAAACTAAAGAAACCCGGTGATGGGGACATTCAGAAAATGAGCATTGTTCCGAAGAACGAAAAGCTCGACGTGTTGGACTTACACAAAGTGGATACTATGTACGGGGAGGCCATGTACTGCTTGCGACATACTTGTTTGATATCTCCAGCCCCCGTAAAAGCGGGTTACCGAACCAAGTTGCTGTGCTACGGTCACCTTCGCCTCACTTCCGTTCCCCTGGTGGCGGCGGGGCTGCGCAGTGCCACCAGACGGGAGAGATGGCGATCCGATAACCGCGCATCGTCTGCTACCTCCAAATGCATCGACGGGGCAGCGCTTTCTTTGGAATGCGGAGTGTGGATGCGTGGACCAATGAATGGTCAGAACACCTCAGGGATAACACATCGGGAACAATCGAGAAAGTGTTGATAAGATTATCAACACTTTCTCGATTGTTCGTAAGGTGTTCTTCCGCCCTCTACGCTTCCCTGCCCAGGCGAATGAGCGCAGTGATTGAGAGTGGAGGGGCACCAACGCGTTACTGAGATCCCGTGTTCCACAGCGTTTCTTTGCCTCATTTTGTATAAATTTATCATTTCTTTTTTTAATCCTAGCCAGCAAGCGAGGCTTGCTAGCTTCACATAACACCAGTAAATAAAATGAGGTAGTCCCTCGCTTGTGCCAGTTTCACGGAGCAGCCGTGGTCCCTTGCATTACTGTGACACCTTTCACAAAAAGTCCTGACGACCGGAGGAACTGCTCAAATGTGGCCTAATCCCGGTGTACTTATGTTTCAAAAACAGTAAACGGGAACAAAAGGAAACATGTTACAATTCCCATTGCGCTCAACATTCCGAGGAAAGCGCTGCCCCGTTGACGCATTTGGAGGTAGCAGACGACGCGCGGTTATCGGATCGCCATCACTAACGTCTGGTGGCGCTGCGCAGCACCGCCGCCACCAGGGGAACGGAAGTGAGACGAAGGCGACGGTAGCACAGCAACTTGGTTCGGTAACCCGCTTTTACGGGGGCTGGAGATATCAAACAAGTATGTCGCAAGCAGTACGTGGAACTCCTGATGGACAACGATAAACGCGTAAAAGTGTACCTACCCAGTCGTTTTAAGCGACTCACAGATGAAGATTTCCAAGAAATGCGAGAATTACCAGATCTGAAACTTGAGAAGGAGAGATTCAGGGATGGTAAAAGAGTCACATCGCCCGACATCATCTTTACTCACGCGAAGAAGTGACCGCGAGACCAGCGAAATTCCGCGTTCCATATGTAATCAGCAGTAAAATAAAAATACATGTATTTCTGATTTTAAGAGAAAAAAATGTTGCGTTGTTGTGATGGACTGATAAATTGGGAAGCTCTATTGATAGAATGATATGATTGGGAGCTATAGCGCGTATTCATTGACTAAGCAAGTATAGTTTGTGGGGAGCTATAGAGAATAAAGGACACCACACTTTTTTAAGTGACAAACAACTTTTCTAGCAGCTTTATTGATTTTAGGTCATTAGCGGCGAGATTATCGGAAAACAGGGATACAATGCTCTTCAGTGATTTCCCTTTCGCCAACAATGTCGCCACGATACAACAGTACACACCACACATTGGAGAATACAGGCTTTGAATACAGACATCATTATATTCATCGACGGTGAGGCGTTTCAGCTCGGGTTCGATGGGTGGCAATCCGAAGGAATCGAAGTAGATGAGGTCATCCTTCATTTTCGCGAACAGAATCCAGTGCTCCCCGGCTTGCTGTCGCCGATCGGCAGACGGTCGTCTCGAGCGTATACACCACGGAAGTCCACGGAAGTTCGGGAGTCTCTCGATATCTTGCTCGAACATTGCTAATCCAGTGTGACGTTCCTGTTCTTATCGATGGACATGATTCTCACACTCTCGGACAGTATCAATACGGTCGTGGGTTCGGCCAAGGCACGTCGGAACTTGAGTTGCAGACGAACGTTTCCACGCCTGATCGGTGACAGGTGGACAGAGGATTGATCGGGATCCTGGTCGTAGTAGGAACTTGTTTCCAACGTAGTGGTCGTATTCGTAGGAGACGTGCTTCTCACACAGCTGCTCCAAGAGGTTGAAGTAGCTACGGTGGTTCAGGTTATTGTTGAAGTCGAACGTGTCTATTCGCTGCGTCCCGTTCACGGTAAGCGTCGCCGACTCAATGTCGCAGTTCACAAATCGGTACGGGTCCCGATTGAATGCTCCCTGGTAGGCTAGGGTGGGCACAAATGCGACCACCACCTTAGACGGTATCTTCTCTGGAAATAAATCTTCCAGGCATGCATCCAGGTTGCCAACTGGTAGCGAACGAATACGCGATTCACTTCCGGCCAGTGTGTAGAGAGCCTTGCGCTGCTGCAATTCCGTTTCGTGCCCGAGGAATAGGCTGGGAGACACGGTGATTTTCTTTATGTACAAGGTGGCACTCATGATTTCCACTTTATGCGTGTGCTGCTCCTGATCGGTCTTCATAATGCGGAATTCGTCGGAGCCTTGATAAAAAACAAGCCATATTTTCACTCGCGATACGAGTAGCTTAGGCTGCAGGAAAATGTCCGAGTTGATCTTGGAAACCAGGTCGATGGTCTTGCCATCCCGTGTGAGGTTGTATCGTTCGGTCGGTCCACGAGCGCGAATGTTGTGAATGTTGTTTTCCGATTGACGCGCTTCTTCTTGCGTGTACAGACCCGCTTTATGCGAAGTATTTTGCTCCGTGGTGCTGGTGTGAAGCAAAATATCCAGGTAGCTTCTATAGCTATACAGATCATTATCGGGGTAGACCTCGTCGTAGGCCGTCCCATCGCCAGCGTGTGTTTCCGGTAGCGAACCATCGTCACGTACGATGCGTACTTTCGTCACTATGTACGCGGAGTTCAAATCGAGATAGTGATGCCCCAAATTCGAAAGCTGGAACTCTATGACGGAGGATATGTCAGCGACCGGGTAGAATACCTCATATTCCCCCTTCAGTATAAGCCACTGCGTTCCCGGCACGGAAAATAACTGTGTTTCCGGCTATCCAACAGAGGAGTGTCAGGATGTACGACGTTAATCGTGTCCATCTGGCAACTAAATTGTGGCCGCAACCGGAGTGATTTATGCTGTCGAAGACGTCCGGTTTTCTCCTCGTTCTTCGCCCGGCCCCTCCGAGGTCTCGCAGAATTTCGTGGCCCGTATCTTTCGCCGATCTTTTAAGCGCACTTCGGAAAGAGTCTCCCTCCGACAGATTTTTGGCCACGCGCTTAGCGGCCGCAACAGCCGTCTTTTTTAAGTAGGGCGATACGCGTTTAAAGAGTGGAATAGCGAAACGCCCGAGCGGAGAAAAGAAATTGCCTCCCCTCTGGTACAGGTGCTACCTGTATACCGTCGGAACGCGAAATCCGTAGATTGGTACCGCTTTAGTGTACATGCTTAAAGTGCAGCGTCAGCGTCGATTTTGTAGCGGTAGCTTGCGACCCGTGTCGTCGCGTATAGAGACGGTGATTGAGGAAATTTCGCGCTGCACTAACTTAAAGTACTGAACGGGAAGAAAGCTGAAACTGAGTTGTTCTTTCGGTCTATCGTATACAAATGGAATTTCAGTATCGGATGCCGCCCGTTTCCCACTACGGAGGGCGTGACATGATCCGTGTATATCATAATACAGTTAAAGGGACCGAAAAGTGAAAAATAACCCCCATATTTTTGCCCACTGTCGTGCACAACGTCGTTGTTTGATAAGATACAGAAAGCATTACTTCTCAATTCGGCATATTTTTTATGTATAAATATTTTGAAGATTGCCGGAACATGGACGGTGCTGCCAGCGAACGGCGAAAAAGAGCAACTTGGGTTTCAGGTCCAGGGTTCCCAGGGATTGGTCAACCCTTACCACGTGAGAGTTAATTTTGTAGAGAACAAAGCTGACGCACATTATCTTACAGCTAAACGCCATTTTAAAAATGACGCTCACCTCCATAGCTTTTACGTTAATAAAGCATTCAGCTACTTCGCCGCTACGAGCTACGATCCGCCGCGCCATCTGCAAGGCCGTCTGTGTTATCGCGTTTATTGTTTACGTCGTGGGTGGTCGTGTTGGTCGCGCGAAGAGAAGTGAATGACATGTTCGTCGTGGTTGTGTCAATTATTCTAGAGACCTACATATGCCTGGTGTAGTTTTGGTGTTCGGGGATGCAAAAATCATGGTTGTTCACCATCGGCGGCGGCCGTTTTCTACCACAAGATTCAACAGGAGGGTGCGCGAAAGCGAATGTGGTTCGAAACACTCGGTTATTAGATGTAGCAGTCGTTCCTTGTGTGTGCTGTTCTCATTTTGCTGCCGATGACTACGAAGATGCCGTAGAAGGCGAATTGCGAAGACGTCCGAAGCACACTGATGCTCAGTACCCAGTGATTTTGCTTCACCGAGGTGACGAGTTCAACACAACGTCTTAGGTATGTACAGGCGTCACACATGTATAAATTATAATATAGCGACGACGTATTCCATTTCACTTATGTTATCCTACTTGTCCCGTACTCAACATTGTCAACATCAACAAATTTAATTTTAGGGGCCTTCCAGTGTTGAAGTGGCGCAAGACTGCTTCGTGTGTGTGTGATCCAGGCACTCAAGTTGACATGACAGAAATAGCTGAAAGCAGGTATGCAAAGTCCACAGATGGAAGTACTAGATTTGTTACGTGTAGCAGATTTTGCGACATTTTTTTTAGTCTTTGGACAGGTGCAGAACATTAGTATGACGTCAACAAGGGGAGAAGAAACCGATCAGAATTACTAGCTTGTTTGAAGGGTATAAGAATACTTCCGGTTGAGATGTAGTTATGACTTTATGACTAAGGAACGCTAATTAATTTTCTAGAGATGCATCCTCTACACTTGAATGCCCAGTGAAACAGCAAACGTTCGTTGTCTTTGAAGCCCCACTACTGGAATTGTTCAATGTGTGTCAGAGCTGCAGTGAGCCATGCAAGGTTACCATATCATATTGGTCCTAAATTTGCAGAGTTCCCCTATCTAGGACGCAACTGTCATTTCTCTCTATTGCTTTTCCGATCCTACCTTCTCGGAGATTAATGTGGTTCGCCATACACTGCATGGCACTGCCTTTCTCTATACTCATGCTTTCGGTTTCTTGTTCTGTTGAATAAATCTTCACTTGAGTTTGCAGCCATCACGCTGTCTACTGTGTTTGCCCCTCATCAATATTGATGTGCTGTAACGGTATAGCACATTAACATGCCAACAATTTACCAAACAACCTTGCCTAGTCCTACTTTTGGATGGAAACTGCACGATGTGGTAACATCCACATATAAAGTTTTAGTCGACGGAGATTTGCTGTTTTTGTACAACCTTCATTGTACATTTCTTTTGTCTCACTTAGCATGCCTGAAGAAATGTTCTGATCTTCATCAAGATGACAGGTCATTGTTCGATCTGCAGCATTATTGTTCCTGTAATCTTTTCACCAACAGAGAATACAAAAGTGAACAAATGGTAAAATATAACTAGCTCGTTAAATTCAAAAGAGAAAGACAAAACTGTTTATACTTCTCTTGTTTATTTTGTTGCAGGTTTTACAACTCAAGTACGTCTAAATATCAGAGTGCAGGAAGTCCTACTCTGTTTCCTAAATCCCTGGACAATAAAAAAGAAAGATATAGTTTGAGTTGTGACAAAATGTTGCTTCTGCTCTTATATTATATTTCAATTAAATGTTACGATGCATTCGTAGTGTACACTGAAGCCAGTTTCAGTTTGCAGGGCTGTCAAAAGTACTTTACAAAAGTACATCTCAATTACAGTAACAGAGAACTTATGCAATAAATTATTTAGCCATTTTGGAGTACTATGCACACCAATGGTGCATGGTTAACTTTGAACCCAGATCAAGGGTTAATAATACTTGAAGTCAGCCCTCAAGTCCTTCTTTACAAATGTTAGTTGGTGATTCAAGTACTCCGTTTGGCAAAACAGAGTTAAGTGTTAAATCCCAATCTTGGTTCAATTATTAGTTGACATTTGGAAACGGATTGTATCTCATTACGGCCGAAGTCTCATTACGGCCGAAGTCTCATTACGGCCGATGTCTCAATACGGCCGAAAGTCTCAATACGGCCGATAATCCTTTAATCCCCAAGTGTCTCATTACGGCCAAAGTCTCAACACGGCCGAAGGCAGTCTCATTACGGCCGAAGATGTCTCATAACGGCCAAATGTGAAAATGTGTATTGTAACCTGCATTGATATGCAATGTCGCAGCCAGGTATGGATATATATTCAGCAGGGTATAAGGCATGCACTGTGCCCTTAGGGCCCTTATCATATTTATATACACATATTGCGAGACAAACGGTATGTTATCATACCACAGCACAATGCAACATGTGTAATGTGTACTCCCACAAGGTAGTGTTGATGTTGCTGTGAAGCAGGCTACTATGTGGAGTTAGCTACTTGTAGAGAGGTAGATGAATATTGGCTTTGTTCTGACGCTTTTGGAGCCCTCCTACAGTCACTGGCCAAGACGGAACACCTATCTCAGTCGATGTCAGTTTATTTCCATTCGCCTTACAATTGTACAATTCTTGCTTCTGGAATGAATAATCCTGCAAGAAGCGAAGAGCAACCATGAATAGGCTAGAATAAAAAAAAAACAAAAAAAACAAGCATTTGTCTCTGCATGACTAGTTTTAATGTGCACAAGCTGCACATGTGTTGATACGTGTCTGTTATTTCATACAAGGTTAACATAAATCTTCATCTAGACAAAAGAATGACAAGCCTTAAAAATGTGACTTCCAGGTAAACACAGAGCATGACCATTATATGAATATAGGTTCAGTAGTTCATTCCCTTAATGGAAACATGTGAATATCAAATAGTGATACATTACAATTCATGAAATGATGCATGCATAACTTTCCATTTCTGGTTTCTTTTTTATAAAGGTAGTGCACTACTACAAAATTTCTCACTTCACAACAGAACCTTATGATGATCTTAACAGCTCACCTCTTCGGCCAGGACTCCCTGGGCAGCAACATCCTATTAGCCATGTTGTTTTTCTTTTTCGGAACCCTCCGTGCAGCCACATACCATGCCTGGAATGGAAAACCAGCTATAAATAACAATGTATTTGAATGACTTCCTCTTGAAGTGTTTATTCTAATCAGATATGCTTTTGTGCCTAGTATGGTGCGCGAAGGCACATAAGTACAACATTTGCAGACGTTCGACGTAAGCAGTTCAAGGAGATCAATTCAAGTACGCCGACTTGTGCTTTTATTTTTGAAGAAATACGACGACAAATTTTAACAAATTAAATATGGCTCACAATGATACGAGTAAATGCTGCTGTACGGTGATGCACTGTCGGTATCTTATCGTCTTCGAATAAATTTGTTGTTCCTAAACGCGCAACCAACTAGAAACAACGCAAACCTACGAACAGATACCGAGTTACATGTATTACAGGCACTTCGGCTGTTTTGATTCATTTAAATTACTCGTATGAGAATCCAACTACTAATCCAGACAATCTACGAAAGCATTACTCACCAGAATTCCTGCTGGACTTGGTCAACGCTGCGCGATATACGTACGTTGGGGCTGTGGCGATTCATTCAACTCGATTTGTACCGGAACAACAGGCGCTGCTCGAAAGACAACGACGGAAAATAGAGAGCCGCTATAAAGTCCGCTAATTTGCACATTACAGCACTACAAATCGATATATGAACACGTCGTAAACAGCAACCACTCGCTCACACAAGAAACGAGGTACCCAACGTTGCTAGACACCATCCGAACTCCAAAGTGAGAGTAGCAAAACAACAAGATATCAAAACACGAAAGGAAGAGTATTGATCCCCCCTCCCTTCTAGAGCATGCAAAACGTGATTTGCGCTGAGATGAACATATATGTTCATGACGCGAGTAATTTTCACTTTTCACTGATCCAAAGGAGGTCACGTGGGATTGCTTGACGGTTGCGAAATTAACAGCAATGAAAATGGCGAAACGAAACTTGTGAATCGTGCATTTGCTCTTCATGGTAGCTGCCAGAAAATCGAATCAAACTTATGGGACACTGGATTACAGGTATGTTGGCATCTTTTTCATTCCTGCATATCATTTCACATTACACTACGTGAATACATGGTGTCATGTCTCACGATGCTGGGGAAGTAGTTGCATGGGGAAGTAGTTGCATGGGGAAGTGTGCATGGTTGTAGACTTTTAATTTTTGATCGCGTAATCGAAATATCGGCACCTTTCGCATTGTGGCTTGCATGTGACCAACCAAGTGCTGTTCCCTTATTAGCGCTTCCTGCAAACGACAAAACGAAACATGTGGGAATGTATATTTTTGATTACTCATATAAAGCAAGAAAATGTATCGTTTTCAGGTTGCTGCCACTACTCCATGTGCCGCAATTGTCTTGCGTATATGATTACACTAACGACGTCGCCCACCACGGCGGAAGTGTTTTGCGTACACGCGTTTCAGCATGAAGCCTGCAGGTAACATCTGATGCTTACCCTTCTGGTATTCTGAATTTACATATTGTAGCTTAGAGGAATTCCGAATGCCCAGAGTGACACACACTTATAACATTGTGACATCAGTGCAGTGGCATAAGCCCTAATGTAGTGCCCCACGAAAATGAACGGGGGCAATGGTTTATCCAGAATCCCAAGCACGAGAGGTGTTGGAAAAAATTGTGGGGGGAGGTCTTCATTATAGTTACGTCATTACAGCTTAACATATCATTACAGACGTATCTGACGCTGAAATCACAAGGGCACCCCCCCCTGTAGGGGGTGCACAGGCAAAAACGTTAGGGGGTGTAGGGGGGTCTGGGTAAAGCACTGACGAGGGGGACTCCTCCACCCCATGTCAAGCCTCATAAAGCACCTCCTGAAATATTTTCCTGGCTATGCAGCTGCATCATTATGACGTAATTGTCATTGTTGTCCATAATTCTTGAATATGTTTTGAATATATGAAAAAAAAAGTCTGCTTGACAGCATATGTCTCATGGTCATTATCAAACGAAAGCATATGTCATTTTGTTCTGTGCCTTATGTAGTTTTTTTTTAAATTTCAGGTGGACGTAAATTGTAGAAGGCAGCTAGTGGGGGAGAAGATCATGGTCATAGGTCATGTGGCTCCTGGAGCTCCCAGTGGGCTCCCTTGTGGAGTACTTTTCAGAACACGCACACAGTTCGCTCACAGAACCAACGAGTAGGATGTTGCTTGAATACCGAGAGAAAATGGCGTAACACATACAAATATCGTGTGACACATATGACAATAAAACCATTTTTCACGAGGGATGCATGAAACACTGTCGCAATATTGTGTGCATGAACCATTGTGTGTGACACAAGCCGTGGGGGCACACCGCCTCGGACACATTTTGGGAAGCATAAAACACAGTATATACACAGCTGATATGGTGGATGCTTCTTTTTTCTTTTTGGCCGTTATGAGACATCTTCGGCCGTATTGAGACTTTGGCCGTAACGAGACACTTGGGGATTAAAGGATTTTCGGCCGTAATGAGACTTTCGGCCGTAATGAGACTTGGGCCGTAATGAGACTTCGGCCGTAATGAGATGTTACCTTGGAAACGTGGTCACTAAGAAGCATACTAAAAGGTTATGAACACAGTTCAGCTGAATGACACTGATGAAAATTATCTTACTTACTCCTCACATATACAATTGAGACATGAGTATAACCTACAAATACATCTATGCCCACAGGTTATTTAACCCTCCAGGAACAAACTAGTAATTATAATATGCTGTGACAGCAAACAAAAAGCAATGAGAAAAACTTGCAGCAAACAAGAAATGAAAATCTGCTGATAACGTTTTCTACAGGTCAACGCACTGATGGGAAAGCATCCCTAATAGCATGCATGACGCAGATCGAGATCCAGTGGAGTACTTTCTATTGTATTTTCTCAGAGCACCCCCATATCCTTCTTGTGAATGGCCGACAGGTGGTATAACGGAATTTCCTGCACAAATAAGGGTTTTCCGTCCAGTTTGCCGTTCAAGTAGTGCGTAAAGACAACACGGCGCTGCCGTGTATGTTGCCATGCTCTTCGGTTTTTCGGATGTATGTAAAAGACACTTGCAGTACTTCGGTGTCAAGGCACAGTATTTTGAAATATTTGTTAGTTCTGATGCAATCGTCTGCCTGCTTTTCACACGCATTCTCTACCTCTCGGCAGCAAAAACCGTAGTATCCATCCGTAGTATCCGTCGGTTTGCATTTCACACATGAACACCTGCACGACGAAAAACCAGCGCTTGTTTCGGCTTACACAAATGCTTCTCCCTGATACATGGAAATTTCATAAAGCAGTCCATGTTCACGGCACGGTGAGCTACTGCTGAGGACGAATGTGACTCCGATTGATCTCTGGACGAGGAATCTTCTGCTGCGAAGAACACACTTTCCAGCACGCTAACGCACGAACAACAGTTCTGTGTGAGCGACAGTTCTCGAATGTGAAATTCATGCGCACTCATGTTCAAGAGGCTCGACATTCTCGACGTAGAAAGTGGCCACAAATGCCCACTGCTATTTTCGTTTTCGCCGGATTAGCGCCCGGAAGTGCGCGTATTACATGCGTCCTCGACAGATGGCGCGGGGTCATGCAATTGTTGACAGACTGCACGGTTTCCTACTAGGTCCCTGGACATGCAATTATGGAAAATTCGATTACAGAAAAACTACAGCGACTTCAGCGGAGTTCTTTGATATTCGAACCTTTGAAGGTTCAAGCTTTTCGCCGAACATAAAGTTTCGATAGGTTTATATTCACTTTTCGGTCCCTTTAATGGGAAGATCTATGGTCACTTCGTCGACGCCCGTATCGTTTTCGGTAAATACGGTCTTTGCACCGAAACCTAGTAGGTAAGCAAAGTAATCTGATAATGTAAGCGACACGTTTTCCCGCAAGCTCAACGAACACTTCCTCGCTCATGCATCGTACGTGAGGGAAGCTCCGGCTGCAGACGCTCATGGATGGCGCTCACGAGAGCTTCGGGTGTTTCGTAGTAATTTGGTGGAAGTGAAATGCGCCGACTTTCTGTCTCTCGAATGTTTCTGTGGATGCGGTACGTCTTCACTATTGGATTACACGTGACGCGCTTGCGGGATCCTTCAACGTGGATGTGCTTCACCTGAATGAGGTCCAGGACCTCGGTCGACAAGTTGAAATTCGCCGGGAAAGAGAGCGAGTAAGTGTTGTCTTTGTATTCCACCCTTGATTCTGTATCGTTCTTTGCGCTGAAGAATTCGTTGAATGTGTCGGTAATTAGCGATTGGGATTCCAAAATTAAATCATTATTGATCACTATCACCCGGCGAACTCGCATCATAGCGGCTCTTTCCTCCGCGAGCGGTAACACGTTTGGGACAGCGCGTACTCTACCGCCCTCTGGGTGATCTCCATCGATGTCGACGGTTCTAAAGGCGAGATGCGGCGGTCTGTCGATTAATTTCACCGAGCGCACGCGCGACGGTAGCTTAAACACGCAGTGATCGTCCTCGTAAGTCCACTCTATCCCATATTCGGGAATATTTTATTCAATAGCGTGTCCGTGTCTTCGAACGTGAGCTGTTTTGTTTGCCACTTCTCCGTTGATAGCGTTATCAGGTTATCCAGCACTTGGTTCACGTTCCGGAAGCCGTTGGGAATCGAAAATCCCTCTGGACCGACGACGTACGAATCATCCAGGTGTAGCGGCTTATCTAACGCGATCGTGAAGTCATTCAGCGTGTTGGACGGGTGCAGGTCTAAGCTGGCGTTCGAGAGCAGATACACGTAAAATTCATTTTCTGACTTCGCTGACGGGCACCCAAGAATCGTGATCTTTGGCGTATCCGAACCAACGAATCAAGTAGTGCAATACCCCGTTAATTTTCTTCTTTCTAATCACCGCGGATATGAGTTGCTTATCGTACGAGGAAAGATGGTGGACGGGCTGCAGCTCCTGCTCGTAGAATGATCCCAGTATTTATTTTCCCGTCGAATCTTTCACATACACTACGGGTGGATCGGTCTTTCTCGTTCGCGACACCTCGAACACTTCGGCCGTCCACCTTTGATCGTAGCCTTCCCAGTTGGAAATCTGTTGCAAGTGGATCCTCTTTAAAACCACTTGCAAGTGGTTTATGAAACAATTCCCACTTGAGAAACCACTTCAGCCAGACCCCTTTGAGATCCACTTTGGAAACCACTTGTAAGTGGTTTATGAAACAATTCCCACTTCAGAAACCACTTGCAGTTGGATCCACTTTGAAAACCACTTGTAACCAAGTGCACTTTGGAACCCACTTGCAAGCAGATCCACTCTGGAAACCACGATGTGGTTTCCAGAGTGGAAAGGGCTGCAAGTGGCTTTCTAGGTGGGTCCAGCTCCAACTGGTTTCTGAGGTAGGGATCACTGCATAAACCAAACTACTTGTAGATGGTGAAAGAAAACATTCCTTGCTGCATAGTGTGTACATGGAGGAAGAAATGACACTGCACGTGGTAAAGCAGGGAACGTTATAGCAGCATTTGCAGTATTTTGTTCAGTACATAATCACAACATTAACGTGAACCTGAAGGCGTAAGTACAACAGTGCTTACTTCAGTGCAGAACACAACATATGTATTTAACTGTCCAAGTTAACTCTACAAACTCACACTCCCAGACCAGAAATCTTATTCGGTTTAAGCGGAGATCACATACACAATTTTCATTGAAAGTGACCAAAATTTATCATTCCGAATCGACGAATTTTTTAAATGTGAATGTGAAGTGGAACCGGTCGCACAATTGGAGGTCTGCCTATAGTTTCCCATTGGCCAACAGCATCAAGGATTTTCCCATTAAAGTCACACTGAAATTCTAATTTCCGATGCACTTTTTGAATGCGCAGTGATTATTCTGTTGCATCAGAAAGCATGTTTTCGCTGTAAAAATGAGTTACACAAAATACCGTTCCTGCGTGAACATTTATTCTTACACACATAAAAATACAGTAGATGTGAAAATATTTAAAGTGGCAGATACAACTGTGAAAGTTATTTGTAATGTTTTTATAAGAGCGAGTATTCACCAAGCGGTTGAAAATCGCTAGCAGGACATAGAAATGCCAAGAACAGAATCCGTAATAAGCACTTACATGTTGTGCAGGTATTCTGTCAATCATCAACACACACCACAAATCCACAATGAGAAAGTTCACAGAGATGTCTCCCCATGTCCGAACAGTGACGACGAAAAAAATAGCATGAAGCTTTTTTTCGTAGGAGATTTCTAATGCCCGTCCAGCTTGCCTTTCTTGCGTGAAATTTAAGTCCAGCTTCGTTGAGAATCCGTTTTGTCCACCTGCCAAATGCCGACGCCCCTATGCCAGTCGCGTCGAACGAGGGTAACCTTCAAGTAATAACATTTCGAAAGATAACGCAAAAGCTGCTGGAACAGCCGCATGTCAACGTATGTGAGCAGCAAAATATATTACATACCGTTGGACACAGCGCGTGTGGCAACACACTGAGAGCACGATCCTCCCGTCAACGGCCGCGGTGCCAGAGAGTGCAAGGGTAAAAACATGCACAGCGGTGTTGAAAAAAGGGGAATGCTTGAGAAATCGACTACTGACCTTAGAGACGGATAAAATCCTCGAAATCAAGCACGAATGACGCCGAGTACTTAAGAGCGACCGCGCACAACCCAATGCTCCAACATTTCGTGAGAGACTGGAGAGTGGAGACCGTTGGCGGTCCCGGCCGGCGTCCCCCATCGCTTCTGAAGGACGAGTCGACATACATCCACTGATTGTTGTACGGAATGCATTAAAAATGGCTTATAGTAAGAGGTGAAATAGCAAGGTACCATGGCACATGTACTTTTGAGGATAATACGTTCACAAACATTTGAAATGACGCGAACTATTTTCAACTCGCACGAGCCACGATGTGGTGCGCCACGGAGACGTATTACGACGCGCCCTCTTGGCGATGTCGCGGCCGACGTTCCTCCTCGGTCGATTTGTTCGGAATAAATTTTAATTTCAAGTTTTCATTTAAATTTCACTTGCAATAATTTCGATACGGTTCGTGTGATGGAATTTCACTTGTTTGAATTGGTTTGAATTAGTTCTTCCTCAACACGAACACGAAGCGTTCTTCTTAATTATATATTATCCTAATCATTTTTTCTTTTTCCTGCCAATAAATTCCCCAATCATATATTATTACTTAATTTGAGAGTGATGATATACTGTTGTACTCGACCTCTCGATCTTCCATCCTGAACCACTCTGGCCTCAAAGTGGGTACATTTCTGACCACTTTGGCCCCTAAGTGGATCCGTTCTTGACCTCCTTGGCTTCTAAGTGGATCAATTCTTCACCACTTTGGCCTTAAGTGGATCCTTCCTTGGCCACTTTAGCCCCAAAGTGGATCTCTGCTTGACCACTTTGGCCTTAAGTGGATCCCTCCTTGGCCACTTTAGCCCCAAAGTGGATCTCTGCTTGACCACTTTGGCCTCCAAGTGGATCCTGTTTAAACCACTTCAGATTCCACTTTGTTTTTCCAACTGGGTTTGGCGAACACGCCGCGATCTAACGCGAACCTCACCTGGTTCCCTGCTTTATACTTGCTCTCGCGCGGTGTCGGCTTACAATTCAATCTGTTGAACAGAGCTACTTCATTTCCGGCGTTCACGTTTTTCGGCTTTTCGCCCGTGACAGAGTGTACCGAGTCGTTATAGTCGGCCACTATCTTCGGTAGCGCGTTGCTATAATTAAACATCCCCGTACTAGTGAAATGCCTGGCTATTCTTTCTCTAATTGTTCTCTGCACGCGTTCACAGGAAGCCGCCTTCATTCCACTTTGCGTGCTATAGTGATTTAGTAGCGACTGAAAATACTGACGAACGGGGGAACCCCAAAATTCGCTTCCGCGATCCGTGAGAAGATTCTTCGGAATTCCATGACGGAAAACTCGTTGGAAAGCTTTCTTTACGTCTTGCAGGCGCTTTGTGCGAATGGGGACCATGTACAGGTACCTCGATAGCGTATCTATGACCGTTACGATGTACCTGAAGCCCTTGTTAAATTTCTGATATTTACGCATATCCAGTAGGTCTGCCTGATATAAATCCCTCACGTGAGTTGCGATGATGGAGCGCCACTTAAATTTTTTCTTCACTGGCTTGTGAAGGGTGTAAGCATCTTCTCTTTTCAGCTGTTCGATGACTTCTGCGCGTGTGAGCTTGTGATAACGTCGTTACCGATCGACCCCACCTAACCCTTTCTTCTTTCTGGGTTTCTTGATGAGCACGCTACGACGTGCTAAGTAGCTCACAAGGGCCACAATGTTTGAGCGATTGATTCGCTTCCCTCTATATACTAGTACATTATCCGCCTGCCAGGTGAAAACTTTCTTCAATTCTTTTAGCGCAGATTTCGCGCGTGCTTTATCAACGCCGGAGGGTAGAAGATTAAAATCGAATTGATTGGGTTCCGGTTCGGGTGCCGAATGGACAGATTCCAAGGGAGGAGGGGGATGGAGAGGAGGATGATAGTGAGCGCGCTTCAGCAAGTAATAGAGGGCTTCCAGTATTTTGCCCACTTTTACGTCGTCCGAATCGTTAGATTTCAGAACTTCACCTATTTCTATTCTATGAGCCATGACCGATGGCTTTGGATATCGCTCGCCCGGCGACTCCCGCCACGAGACTTGATAGCCCTGAGAGGAGCAGTCGAAGTATGGGAATGGGACCACCTCGTTGTTGCATAATATATTTCTTCAACTGCCGGGGGCACTTATGAAGTGACTTTTAAGCGAGGAAGCGGAGGATTTTTTTGTGTTTCTTCAAGTTTTTATGAAGTTCCGTCGAAAGTGGGATATTTCCACGTAGAATGTTCAGACAGATTTCCGAAAGGATTCGAATGTCGTCGCAGCTGCGCTTTTTAGGTAGCTCTGCGCGGTGCGTCGGTTTGCTGGTGGCCAATACTTTGAGGAGCGTGAGATGCCTTCTAAGATCGGCCGTCATTTCGCGGGCGTAAACAGGAACTGCCGATCGTGCGCTAAAATACCCGTTCGCAGGCTACGGGAAGGAGGTGTTTGCAAGTGAAGATCTACAACTAAATAACCGTGCGCCTCCTCCGTCGCCTGGTTATATGCGTCGAGAAAATAGGAGAGCCCCTGCTTCCCTAATAGCTGACGTCCGAAGGTTTCGATCTGTTGTACGGACCGAGCGTTCCGGAACAATATGATATAACTAGCGTAAGATTTTTTAATATAAATAGCAGAAAATGCGCAAATTAGGTTTCATAGCCACAGCTGGATAGAATATAAAATGATAGCGACAAAGAGAGTTCGTGGTTCTACATAGCACGAGTAAAGCTTTCGCTGTCTTCACTTCAGTTTGAAACCGAAACTTTGATGCTCTCATCGTCATGTCTGACGCAGCGCATCGGCATCACCCCAGAATCTGTTTGTACAAATTTCCGTTGGCGTCGATCGCGTTGATTGTGCAGCTCCGCGAATGAAGCGTTTCGTGTTCGTCTGGCTTTTCGGGTGTACCGTAATTAATGTCTCCTGGAACACCATTAACTCGTCAATCCACAAAAAACACGCAACAAGGGCACAATCCGATCTTAGTAGAACACTAGAACTGACCTCCTTTGTTATACATCATGCCGACACCGGAATGTGGACCACAGGGTTTATGGCCTTCCCTACGGTTTCCTTTATCGGCTGACCCACAGGAAGGGTTCAATAAAACGTGGTCAGCTAAGCGTCAGTTCTCATTTGACCTGAGCAGCAGCATTTGTGGACACGGGCACGGCAGTTAGAGGTAAGGCATAGCTCCAACGCGGAGGCACATCTACGACAGCGGCTTCAAACTAAAAGTCGTCGACGTCGCGAACCAGTACGGGAACAGGGCAGCTGGCAGGGAGTACGGCGTCGACGAGCGATGAGAGTCTCTATTGATTTTGTTTGTGCATCACTGGTTTAGCGCATAAAGCAGTCGCGTCGTATTACCCGCGGCTTATCTGCGAGTGCGGCTTATCTGCAAAAACATTTTCAAAATGTATCTAAAAACGAGTCCTGCGGCTTATCTGCGGTGCGGCTAATACGCGTGAAAATACGGTAGTCCCGTAGACGAGCTTATGTCTTTTTCTAATTAGCTGGAGTGTTCAAAAGCGAAATAATGTACTGAAGTGAGAGAAGACTATATAGCGAATATAAAAAAACAAGAATTACAAGAATGTGTGGTCTAGAAGTTTTTTATATGCATCTGAACAACCCCATCTGATGCACTTCTAGCGCTGGAGAAACACGGGAGTGCTAAGCCTAACGATGGTAGAAGTGCAAGGGTGCAGGCGAGCTGGTACATCGTCGCTGGTTATCGTCGTTTTCACAAGCCTAACGAATTCGAAACTTATCATCTTGCGAAAGGTAGGGTCTTCGAAATGGGCTAAATCACCTCACTTTAGTGAGGTTAGGTCAAGTTAGGTTCTACAGATTGGGGGAGGTCTGGGCCCCCCCCCCCAGGCACGCACTAAGCGGTGCGGGCATCGAGACTGTGGCTCGGGTTAGGTCAGAAGGTCCTCAGCCAAGGTGGCGGATTGCCTCGAAGAAACGAGCGATAAAATTTAATTTTTGTATGTTTGGTACTTTATACGACGTTGATTTTGTTTGATTTCATCCGTAATTTTCTCATCTTTCTGGTAAAATCATCAGTTATTTAATGTCTACTTCCGTTTGTTTAAGAAAGCCATACGCCCGGCTACGGAACTACATCCGGCTTTTCAAACCGTGTAAGAATGCGAACATCATTGTGCTGTGTCGTGAGCTGCTGTGTCATGTGTAGAATTTTCTCTTCACACCCATGCACCAGCTGAGTTACGAGAAAGGACAAGCGGCCCGTGTATGACAGTTGTGAATTTCCTGATAATCTCAAATCCGAACTAAGGTGGGTGATGGTAACTCGATAGATATGTATGTTTATCTGAATCTCCCTTAAGACGTACAGGTTGGGACAAAAGTTTATGGAACGCGCGAGCGGTGTATTTTGTCCTTGGCGCGACACCCTAGCGGCGGGCGGAAGCGGGCTTGTTCGCTGTTTCAGAGGGGCGGGAGAGGAGTGCGCCGGTAGCGACACCTATCCAAACCACTTCGAGCGATACCGAAATTACCGCGGTGTGTCGCAACCACGGAGTAGAAGTAAGGAGGCCGAACTCTGCCGGAAAGTTTCGTACATAATTCACTGAATCTTTGTGGCCGCGTGGCGGCGCTCGTGAACCGCCGGAGGCTAGGTCGGAGGCCTCTCCCGGAGTTATGCCTTAGAAATGCGCTTCGTGCGAACTTATATTACATGTCAAATACTGGGATTAAAACTGCGTTTGATAAATAAACGCGTTCACTGGAGGGAGTATCAACTGTCATTCGTCAATTGTGCTCCTACAGTATGATCCGGGGAAGCAAGCAACGCTTTCGTTTCCAAGCTTGGTGGGAAAGCCTTCTTGACGGCACTAGCAGTGATGAGGGGAAGCCACCTCCAAGGGATACCGACAGCGAAAGCAAAGTTTCCGCAGAGATGAACGCGAACGCCGAAAAATGATCTTCCCAATTGCTTGTCTTTATTTTAGTGCCGTCGAATCTTCTAGCATGAGACTGTCAGTGTAAACGCAGCAGAAGCACTTAGCGAAGAACTTGGAAGCGATGTTTTTTATATGTTTTCCAGTGACATCTAAGAAGCACTGACTGACTTTAAGCATTTGAGGGGCAATGTCTTCTGTAATAAAACACTACAAACGAATGTGTCTTTTGAGTCTGTTTTAACTCTATACCTTTTGTTATCATGATAATCTAAATTGGAATGTTGTGGTGTGAAGCCAACTTCAAGGATATGACGCCGCTGTTGTTTTGCTGATTGCACAACTCCAGTGCAATTCAGAGAAAGCGAAAGTCGCCAGTGTTTAGCGCAGTGAGCGCAGTGTCTGCTGCACAGCAGACGCGTGATTTTGTGTAAATTATGAGCAAAAACTGCTTCATACCTCTAAGAGTTAGTTTTCAAGAGTAGAGGGAGGCTAACGTTCCCATCAGGCCAGCTGTTGAACCTGCTAACATTTCTCGAAAACATAATAATGCAGAGACTGAGTGGGAGGATGCATGAGGATATGCTCTTTTGCATTGTTGACGACATGGAACAGACTCCTGCGCCAGCTGTTGGCTGTGAAGAACACAAGAATGACCTAACAAGATCTGTCATATCTTATTACAAGGTGATGAGGATGCACATTGGACGTAAGATGGAAAACAGACGACACGGAGACAAGGCAAGGAAGACAAAACTGCTGCAAAAGCAATCAAAGTTACAATGACAGAGTACGACTGGGAACTGATACAATCTGCGATGAAAGAAAAGGCAAAAGTCAGAGACTGAGTGAACGACTGCACTGTCTTTCCCCCTATATTGAATCACGGTCACACTGCGATTGTGTTTGATGCGACAGGCAAATGCTAACGATCTATGAAAACAGAAATGGAAATGAAACGCAAGAACTTACGTTTTATCCGTACCTGTGTTCATGAGTCATTTCTGTACGAAGTATGGTGGGTATGTCTGTAAAGGGAGCCTGAGAACAACCTTCCATCACGGGTATTTCTCGTTCGGCATTTTGCATGTAAAGGCGCCCGTAGAGCTGTGGCTTAATATCTGCTGCGGATAACAGTAATGCTGTAACACTACATTAAAAGAAAGCAAGCGACCAACATAAGAAAACCTGCCGTTGTATACAGCCGTTCAACAGCCGGGGCTCCCTTGGCTGTTCTACACTACACTCTACACACCTCTGCGAGTCCCGTAACGGCGGCTTTCCCACAAGGCGCACAGAAAAAGGTATTGCGAGTTAAATAAAATGCATCTCGAGACAAAAGGCGTAGACTGAAAATTGCATGGACACAAGATGGACGTGTTTCTTCATCAAGCTATCCTTGAGCTCTTGTTACTGTATGATGGTGCATGAAAGCATGAATCTTTATTGTCGTCGTCGTCTACACAACAGTCTGACTTCCTCTTCGTCACTCGTAGCTCATGTTACATCCCCCTTTCCAAGATATCAACAAACAAAAAAAAAGAAAAAGAAAATGTACGTGTATATATATAGAGAGAGAGACAAAAAGAAACAAGATTACAGAACAACAAAACCCTAACGTAGTCGTTTTCTGGATAGCGTTTAGGATGCCTCCTTTCACGGTTTGACCTCCTGTATGAGGTTTCAGCTTCAGCTCTTTGGCTCTGGTGATTTGTTCGTGCGGTTTCAAGAACTTTCTCTGTTCTTGGTTCGTTGGCTTGAGTTACAGGTGCTGTGGATGTTCTCGCTTCTCGAAGATTTTCTCGGGTGCGACTTTTGAGGAGTCTGTACAATGTACAATGTAATCTCGGTGTTTTGGCTTTGCCTACAACAACTGCTGGCGCCCACGTCTTGCTGAATGTGTCGTAGAGTGTGACGTTGGAGTTTCTTTCAAGATCCGGTGTGCTCTTGGATGATCGATCGTAGTAGAACTTTTGCTGTCTTCGTATTTCTTGCAGTCTTCTTTTTACAGCTGTGGGTGGAACGACTCGCGGTTCTAATTGCTTTGCACTCGTGGGAAGGAGAGTCCTTGCCGTTCTACTCATGGGTCGTTGTGTTGGTGACTTGAGAATGTTATCTCTTGGAGTGTTCCTCCACTCCAGGATTGCGTAGAAAAATTCGTCCTCAGTTTTTGTCTTCCGCAGAAGTTGTTTTGCTTGGCGCACCGCTCTTTCGGCCATCCCATTTGATCTTGGGTGGTATGGGCTGGAGTAGACGTGTTTCACTTGCATTCTGGTTAAGAAGTCCTTGAATTCTGTGCCGGAAAACGGTGGACCATTATCGGTAATCAAGGCAATTGGCAGGCCATGTGTTGCGAATGTCGTCCTACAAAACTTGATGATGGTACTTGCAGTTGTGGTTTCCAACTTTTCGACTTCGAAGAAGGAGTAAAAATCCACCATCACAACATATTTTTCTTGATTGTGAGTAAACAAGTCCATTGCGACACGTTCCCATGGTAATGTGGGGACTTCGTGGCTGAGTAATGGCATCTTGATGTTTTTCACTTGATATTTTTGACATTGGTGACATTCGTTGTACTCTCGTTCGATGTCCGCATTCATTTCAAAATACTGTCTCTCGCGCCCTTCTTTTCATTTTCTCTACTCCTGCGTGCGCAGCATTAAGCAACTTAGTTACAGTCCTCCTTAATTTGCTCGGTACTATGATCCGGTTTGATCGAAGCAATATTCCGTCTTCGAGATGAATGTCCTCTTGATAGGACCAATACTGCTTAGCTAGACGATGCACGTTGTCTTTTGTAGTGGGCCACCCTGAGGTCGTATACTTGTTGAGCTGTTGTAACTCATCTGTATGGGTCGCTTCCTTGATATCGCGAAGCCTTTCTTGTGAGACAGACACGAATTCCAGAGCATTCACGTATACCTTTTCTTCAAGTTCGACCATCCTCTGGGTGTCTGGAAACCTTGACAAAGCATCCGACAGAACTTGTTCCTTTCCTGGCCTGTACGTTACTTCGATCGAGTAGGCTTGTAGTAAGAGCCGCATACGCTGAAGCCTCAGTGGGCACTGATGAAGTGGCTTCTTGAAGATATTTTCCTACCTTCTCCGATGCAAATCAGAAAGGTGGCTGCCTGCACGTTGTCAGTCTGCTGCGCGAGGTGTGTCGCCATCGCAAATAAGTCGAATTCCATGATCCACTTTTTTCATTCTTGTCAGGTGTCGGCCGCAGTTGTGTCCAGGGCTTTGGGTGGCGGTAGTAAGCTTGACATCATGACGGGATTGAGGTGTTGTCCGGGGCTGGACTCGCCGTTTCCATCGGCCATTCCAAAATCGAATGCTTCGCCGCTCGCGACACTTCTGACACCATGTATGATGGTGCATGAAAGCATGAATCTTTATTCTTCTTCTTCTTCCACCACTAGGAACAGTGGCCACCAGCCACACAGGGCGATTGGCCAGGGTTTCGTGCGGAGTAATCTCTAGAGGCTCATGAGACCCACAGTGACATGTTAGTAGAAGGAAGCCATAGCAGAGGGGAGGGAAGAAGCGGGAGGTACAAGGTGTTTCAGAAGCGGCCGCAGATGGTCAGTATTCTTCATAACATCTACTTCTTCTTCTTCTTCCACCACTAGGAACAGTGGCCACCAGCCACACAGGGCGATTGGCCAGGGTTTCGTGCGGAGTAATCTCTAGAGGCTCATGAGACCCACGGTGACATGTTAGTAGAAGGAAGCCATAGCAGAGGGGAGGGAAGAAGCGGGAGGTACAAGGTGTTTCAGAAGCGGCCGCAGATGGTCAGTATTCTTCATAACATCTACTTCTTCTTCTTCTTCCACCACTAGGAACAGTGGCCACCAGCCACACAGGGCGATTGGCCAGGGTTTCGTGCGGAGTAATCTCTAGAGGCTCATGAGACCCACAGTGACATGTTAGTAGAAGGAAGCCATAGCAGAGGGGAGGGAGGAAGCGGGAGGTACAAGGTGAGTAGTGATAGATATAGCACTTGGTAACAATGGGCCGCTCAGGTTACATGCGTCACGCACACGCACGATAAGATATATCAGAAAACAATGGAAATCATGTATCGATAGTGTGAACAATGGGTTCCCAGGTTTCAATAACATGCGCCGCCAGGATAAGGTAACGGTTAACCCAGGTAAACAATGGGAACTCACGTGTCGATAGTGTTTGATGGGCACCTGGATGCACGTTTAATGACATTTAATAACACGCAATGACATGTAATAACGCGCAATGACATGTAATAACACGCAAATGACATGTAATAACACACAAATGACATTTAATAACAGGCAATAACATCTGATGACATTTAATAGTATTTTTCCGATCGGGTTGACGTCAGTCCGTCACCTGGTTTGGTTGCCGCGTCAGAGCGCCAGGTAGTTTCGGTTCCCACCAAGCGCCCTCTAGTTTTCAAGCTTTGGCCGTCTGTAGTTTCGGTTTCGGTTTTAAATGAATGGACGCCAAGCTTGGTTGCTCCACGTGTAGTTCTGGTTTCAGTTTCGAATTCCTAGGCGTTGCCAGATGCCCTCTGGTTTCAAGCCATTGACCGACTGTAATTTCGGTTTCAACAGCATACAACGAATCGAGAAGCATTGCATGACTACGTATTGCGGTTACCAGCTGTCATGGTTTCGAAATAAAAGTAACAAAATAAAATGGCATAAAGACAAGAGGTATACTCACATCCTTTCAAAGTTGCGTCGTCGATGAAGGTGTGATCGGTCTCAGTCGTCGACAGCTAGCTTATAAGACCCTTCATTTTTGTTTTATTTCAAGGGAAGGAAGGATCACGTGAATGCGTCGTGGACAGCTTCTCCTTTCGCAGGAGCAGCATGTGAAATGCGATACCTCTTGCCGACGCGCTCTTTTTGCTTCTTCTTTTGGTATGATAACACAACCGCGAAACACCCGTCTGGCTTTTTCCAAACGCTCTTTGGGAACACCAACCACAGACACACAAAAAGAAAACGTTATCGCCCTCGCAAGATGCATTTTCGACTGGTGGTATACGCTGTCTGCCACGTACGAGCTTCCAGCAGTGAGTGCCACGTAAGAGACAAGTGATGTGAGTATTTCAAACCATTCTTGTGTTACAGTGTATCTTATAGCTAAATAAAATGCGGGCATGTATTTGTTTTAAATTCTTTTTATTGTTTCGCTCAGATGAGACAGCAGAGACATGGTAGCCGATTTCGAAAGAGTGATACCGTAACCGCTGTGCTTTCCATTCCCAACGAGTCTTGCAATATTGTACACATTGCCGGGACATCGTTCTATTACTTGCCTGGGTTCGAAGCTTATTTCACATAGCTTCGAGCAGTCGAAGTTATAATAATTGTGCGCGACATTTGCTTCTTTCAAGCAATGCCATAGTTGGCGTGTATCATTTTGCGACAGATTTACTCCGTATCTCGTCGGATGACCATTGCTGAGCCAAAGGCGTACTGCAGTTACTGCAGCTGGACATCGGTGGACGTAGATGTTATGGTCAATCTGAGTCACGGTAGTGCATTTTCCCTGTTTCAGTGTTGGTTTTGTAAATTCTGTTGTAGCTACGAAAACGAACAGGGAAACAGCACTCAGAAAGGACAAGGTGTAGCAGAACATCTCCGGACATCTATTTACCATGACGGCCTACAGTAAAATGAGACAACTCGTCATGGATTTCAATATTTATTGGTAAGCGTCTTTGGGTGACAACCTATTTTGCAGCAGGTCAATTGTCATGTCGTTTATGTACACAGCCAGGTAATGGTAGCCAGTCTTCATTGCGTAGTACATGATACATAGACTTTCGGTCACCAGTTGCATTACGTCGACGTCACTATCACCGTAATAGCTGAATATGGAGCTCATCTGTTTTCCCCATTCGGAGACCAGGTCGAACGGGTGGTCGGATAGGTGCTCACACTTCCTGTGTACCCTGGCATACATTGTTTTTGAAGACTCCCACACAGTCTTTTTCGCGGGAAGGTTCAGAGGCAGGGACTGGAACAGGAAAATGTCTCTGGTTATCTTAAATGCTGCGACGAGCACTGTGTCGTCCGTTGACTTCGATGAACCACATTCTAACATGTCATTCCAACAGGTATGAGGACGGCGACATTTTCCTTGGAGTTGATGATCCTGGGTAACGTCCTGCATGCCGCACACATCATCACCCGATTGGGACCAGGAATCGCCAGCGTTGGCTGGCTGTTCGACATCGGACCAGTGATCGCAAGTCATTTCGTCGTCGGTGGTGGCAGGTAGTTCTCCGGAACCCAAGTCCTTCTACGACTTCCAGAAGGTTGCAACAGGTACTGCACCTTTCCGTTCCGAACGCGTCTTTTTATAATGCGGTGGCCCTTTCCAGGCTGCACACGTGTTAATTCGCTTGCATAAAATTGACCTTCAATAGGTTCTTCCTGCTGGTCACGTAGGAGATAGGTATTCGGGTAACCAATCTTGACTGCTCTCACCACAAAAATTTCACGCGTAAACGAACCGAGATAACTTTTGACTAACTGGTGTCTAGACTTTGCTATTCTGACAAGGTCGCCAACGCGAAAACGTGGCTTCTCTGGGGGTTTGCTCGGAGTAGGATAGAGCTTTTGCCTAAATAAATGTTCATTTTCTTTGTTGACATCCACAGGTCGTGCCGACAGAGTTCTATGAACACGATGATTATATGCTTTGACCAGAGGCTGTAAAATTTTCAAGTACGATTTATGTCCCTGATATTCAAAAGCACGATAAAGTGGCGTCATAAGACTGCGAATAGATCGTTCTGCAATACTTGCTTTCGTATTTGAATTAGAGTGGAAGAGAGATATCCCTTTTGATTTTAAAAATGCTCCGACTGACTTATTGGTGAACTCTGTACCTCTGTCTGAATGAATCAGTCTCGGAGTCCCAATACATCTAAAAGCGAGTCTCAGTCCACGTATAATTTCCGCTGCTCGTTTATTCTGCACAGGCACTACAGCAAGCATACGAGAAAATGCGTCGATACAAAACAAAAGATAGCGAAAACCCTTGTTGTATCTCGACAGTTTCTGAAGGTCTTTCAAATCTATTTGGAATATATCCTTCACACCCAAAACGATGGTCTTCCGGAACTGACGTGGTCGCTTAAGTTCTCTGAAGAGAGAGTACACATCACTGGTTTCCAGGAACTTGGCAACCTTCGCCGGCTTTTCACCGATCGCTCGTGCGAGTCGTTGAACACCACCTAGAGCACCAGGATGGTATACGTCCACGTAAGCAGCCATTAGCACAATTTTCTTCCAGGAACACGAAGTCCGTCGAATGACAAGTAGGCATTTATAACGGCTGCAACGTCACCTTTGTACCAAGAGGGCGATCGATTGTGCAGTTCGTATTTTATAAGCTCGATGACGGAACTACTTGGAACAACGCGAGAATGACAGATAATCCTTCCCTCTTCATCTATCGCAAATACGCTCTTTAGCATCTGCAGAATGGCGAGGGCCTTCTTCCTGTGTCGTGCGGGAAAATGCGCCAGAATGTTTTCGCCCCGAAGGTAACCACAGTGTTCCTGTTGCGGTTCCAACGTACTCAATACTGGTTCCATTCTCGAAGTCTCTTAGCCGCTCTTGTGATAACCGGAGAAATGCGTCGACGAGGTGTCTCAGGTGTGAACGTAGGACTACTGGCTGATGGCTCTGCAGTCTCCTTTTCAAGTCGAGATGGATGTACGATAAGTGTCGGTATATTTAGCTTGACCAATAGTGGTAGGATCCTCTCGAGATACGCGGGTCGCCACATATTTCGCGCTCTTGTGACCAAATAATAAACAAGGTCTACAACGTTGGTATTTGGTATTTGTTGACCATTGACAATGAGCTCAAACGTTTTACTATTCCAGCTGAGCACGGGTTTTAGTAAACGCAGTAATTGGCTTGCTCTCATCTTGTAGCCGCTGCTCATAAAATTAACGATGGCATCTTCCTCCTCGCCCGCTTGAATCTGTGTCTGCTCTCTTGTCGATGCCACAGGATTTGTCTCCTCACCTGCTGCACTAGGCTGCCTTAATGTGTTCGCGGGAGGATGCAATAGCTTGTGCAAGTACTGGATGATCTCCTTGGCTTTGATATCATCAGGCTCCTGTTTATTCAATATCGACGGAATAGTGCTTTCCCGATAGGGAACAAGCTCGTATTTCTGCATTATTTAAATGCCGATTGCTTTTGCGATGCTTTTGCCCGCTAAACTTGAAACGAGACCTAACAAGGGTGGCAACAAAAATTGCAAAAACCCGCCGGACTGATGAAGAATCCGTTTAACTTTCTTCACATCTGCACGGTCTTGCCTGGAAGCCAGTGTCCTAATGGGTGTTGCAAAAGGCTGCAATTGCTTTTTAACTTTCGGCGGTACGTCGATGTTTCCTTTGCAGAGGTTCATACAAATCTCCCTGATTGTTCGTAGCTGTTCCCTGCTGGCATGTTGAATCAGGTTGTAACGATCTTCCCCTGTCTTTGCTTCAGCGATCATACGAAGGAAACGAATGTGTTTGTTAAGCCTTTCTCTACCGGTACCGCCAACTCTTGCCTGGCCTCCCAAACCTTCTGGAAAGAAGAGATCAGGTCCCCCCTCAAGTCCTCCGAGCCCATTTTCATGCTCTGGTAGACGCGAAGTTTTCTACGTTTACGGCAGCATATACTGATGGCGCATCCCGAAACAACAAGTCCGCCTCAGCCTTCGTCATTCCATCCGAAGGCGTCGTGCACGGAAGACGCCTCTCACATCCAACCTCCTCCACAGCTGCGGAACTCTATGCCATTCTTTTCTTTCTACAACACATCGCTGATTTTCCACCCCGGGAATGGGCAGTCTTTACAGACTCCAAATCTGCCCTTCAAGCAATTGAAAATTCCGGCATACGAGGCCCATCCGCACCCCTAGTCACAGACGTGCTAATGGCTTACCACACTATCTACGCCGCAGGCCACAGGCTAGTTCTCCAGTGCGTTCCAGCCCACTGTGGTGTCGTGGGGAACGAGCAGGCCGACAGCGCCGCAGAAGCAGCACTCTCGTATCGGAAACGGACCCGTATTGTTCTGCTGAGAGGAGACCGCCGTTCCATTCTGCGACGCCTAGTGACATCCCTGGCTTCCCGCCAACCGACAACCGACATTCTTCCCCCCTCTATGTTGAACAGAGTTGATCCCACGCTCGCTTTCCGCATGCCACGAAACACCTCTCGTCAAGATGCTGCATTAATCCACCGAATGCGCCTCGACGTGGCCTTTACAGCTCAGTGGCGTTACCGCTTGAGACAAGTTGACTCTCCCACCTGCTGCCACTGTGGTGCTCTTGAGGATCTGGAGCATATTCTTCTTCATTGCCCTCACTACGAACCTTCCCGAACCACACTCTCCGAGTCTCTTCGTCAGCTGGACTCTCGCCCTTTCTCCCTCTCGAAATTGCTTGGTCCCTGGCCCAATCCAGCCAAGCAACGCTCTGCGCTCAAAGCTCTTCTGACATTTCTGGACACCATCGGACTTCGATCGTTATTGTGAAGGGGCTCGTTATTTTATTCCCCCCATTCCATCCAGCAATGGGGTAGAGTATCGCCTGTGGCGATGAAACTCCCCACTCTCCAAGGTCGAAAATAAAGTTGTTGTTGTTGTTAAGCCTTTTCATGACCTGTATACGATCTGTCTGTGATCATCCAGGAAAATGTTGGTTCACACCTTATAGTGATCGTTGCTCTGTTGAGACAAGTCGATAACTAAGTATGAGTATGGTTTCTGACAGGCATCTTTATATATCGTGGGCAACAAATCATTTCGCCCGAAAATCTGCCTGGACAGCATACGCAGCTGGTCTGTAGTGCGTGGTGAACGAAATAAAACGAGAGCCGTGCTATTGAATTGTATTGTGCGATACAAAGGGTCGTTGACGAACAGGTATTGCGAGATGAACACAGCCGTGATTGACAGGTGGTGACACCCAGCGATATAAAATTTGCAGATTTCTTTGAGTCTTTGCCGGTCGGCTAAACAGTCGTCAAATATAAATAATGAGTGGCTATAATTCTCCGGATCTGCAGGGATGTCTTGACTGAAATTTACTTCAGGAAGAGTATCGAATACCGGCTGCTTATAAGATAGATATACCATATTTGCTTGAACGGTTTGTCAAAGAGGACAGCTCTGTGTTTAATTAGTCGTGCGACGAAGGTGGATTTCCCACTTTGACTAGCCCCTGAAATTGACACCGAGGCAGGCGTCACGAACCTAAAATGTGCTATCACTGTCGTTTAGTGCAAGGGAATGAAGTCTGGTCAAGATACGTTTCGTTAGATAAACAAGTCCGTGCTTGCAAACTACAGGGAAAAAAAGCAAACTGCAAAGGTAGGTTCGACTGCAGAGTTGACGATGTAAAAAAAAAAGAAGACTCCTCAAGGTTGCCATGCTGGCAACTTTCTTATATAAGAACTGTCTGACGCTCAGCTCCTTCACTCTCGAACCTCCTTCTGAGGAGGTATGGTGTTCAGAATGATGAAATATTTTGCAGTGTTCTAACATGTGCTCCTTTTGTTTTCAGCCGGTCCAACGTGTCCGCAGGATCATAGTCGTCATCATTGCATCAGTGTACAAGTAAGCATCATGTCTTCGTCGATCCTGCATAAACTTGACAAGTTAAAGAAATGTGGAGAGTTTCAAAAAATGGCGACAATTCCTAAAAACATCAAGTATGATGTGGTTGATGTTAACAAAATTGAAACGAGGTATGGCGAGGCGGTCTACGTAGAAATTATGAAGGATCACGAGCACGTAAAGGTGTTCCTTCCAGCTCGGTTTCATAAACTAAGCACTCAAGACATCGAAGACATGAGAAACACGAGCGGACTCTGGATGGAGAAGAAAGAGCGAGTTGGAAAAGACGGGAAACGTCTTCTTTCGCCAGACATCGTGTTCGGTCAATCCGAGTAAAAAAATAAAAATAAATGGTGACATGCCACCTTTGTCCTCCGGCCGATCGGCAGCACTACACAACAGCGCTGGGACTTCAAGTTCATCTGGCTAACGTTCATAACCTTGCAACACCCTGTATCCCAATTTGTGAGACACTCTGTACGCTCTGCAACTATACCAACCGCTATGAGCTTCATCTACATGACAGAGACGACGACGGGCAGGATGTCAGCACATTCTTTCATGAAAACGGACGCTACCTTGCCGGTGTACTTCGACATTTCGGATTTCCGTTACGCTTTTATGTTTTGCTGAAGGCGGAACTCGGTCGACATACGCCTGAGGATGAGATCATATTTGTCACTCAATTTATTCCTTCGAGTGTGCATACGCTGTGGTCGGAACGAGACGTAGAACGTGCTGTCATTGAAGTAGGCACTGAAGTCACCAACAATTTAGAAAAGCTTGAAATGCAAGGGTCTGGATTTTTCTTATTTCGAATTCACGCCTGCATTCTTCATGTCGGTCGTCTCGCACCACAGCTCATTGGTTGTACCGACTTTGAATTGCCAAACGAATTGAAAAAAAAGTGTCGGTGTCTTCTGAGTGTCGACCTTCACGAGGATAGTGAACAGAACATGTGTTTCGCATTTTGCGTACTTGCCGGTCTACATCCTGCAAAGGGTTCTTACAGACGCAGAGCTTCATCCTACAGGTCATACCTGTCTCAATATGTATTTCCAGAGACGTTTCCTGTAGTGTTCCCGAAAGATGTAGAAATGTTTGAGAAGCAGAACGATGTGAGCATTAACGTGTACGGTTATGACAAAGATGAAAAATATGTTTACCCGATTAAGGTTGTCGACGACCAGTGCAAGAAGCATGTCGACCTACTGCTGATTGACTTCCATTTTGTACTCATTACTAATTTCAATGCTTTGTTCACACCACCTGGTTATTTTCACTGCAAACGGTGTACGATGGGTTTCACCACCCCGGGTGTACTCGCCGATCATCTACTAATGTGTAAACAACAAAAAGTGTCCAAGACTATTTTTCCAAAGAAGGGTGAGACACTGTCGTTTGCCGGAGAGCATTTGATGTCGGAAGTTCCCTTCTACTGTGTATACGACTTTGAGAGTGTACTATCACCGTGTTCGGGAGGCGGGAATGTCTACGAGGAACACATCCCTTCATCCTTCTGTCTCGTCGTCATACGCTCGTGCGATTCGTATGTCTTGAAGAAACATATTTACCGTGGTGCAGACTGCGTTTCCGTTTTCATGGAACTATTGCGTAATTTGCATGATGAGCTGTGTGCGATGTTGCACGAGACTGTGCCCTTGCAAATGACCCCAGGAGACGAACTCGAACATTCTGAAGCCACTCACTGTAACATCTGTAAAGAACCATTCACTAAGAAGCAGAAAGTGCGAGACCATGATCACGTAAGTGGAGAATTTCGCCAATCATTGTGTCAGGGATGTAATCTGAAACTGCGGATACCACGGAACGTGCCCATCATTGCACATAATGCCAATTATGACCTCGGATTCATAGTAGCTCATCTGCACCTGCTTCGGAAGACAGACATCAGAGTGATAGCCTCCAGTTGTCAAAAGTTTAAAGGAGCATGGAAATCATTTGGAACATATATTTTTTCACCGCTTGATATGAACATACTACCTTCATAAACTGTTACGGAAAATATTTCCTTCGAAAAGCGCGAATTTCCTGAGAAAATTAGTTTGGAAGAATGCGCTCCGCGGCGACAGTCTCCCCCAAGCCGAGTCTGGCGTGTGGTGACGTCAGGCGTCCGAGCACTTCATTGGCTGCCGGAAGCGTCCGCTCCCCGCCAGAATCGTCTGCTAGCTCAGGAATCGTGGCAACTTACCGACTGAGACGCTGTTGCTATTTATTTTGCGTTTGACATTCACTTGCGTTCTTACATGATTTGTCTCGTAAGTTTTGCATAAAACAAGACTGCGGGCAGTGTAAAAGGTGTAGCCAGGCCTCTGTGTTGCAGTGACGGCCCGGGTTGAGGTGGATCGTACGCGGTTGTGATTTCTGTTCCGATTGTGCTGAGGTGTCGTTCATTAGTGAACAGTATTGTGCCTGTGTGTGCAGCATATATATATGTGATACGACTAAACACGTTCTTGTCAGTTGGAGATTTATTCCATGTGCCAGTGTTGTAGTGCGTATGACCATTCAAAAAAGAAAATGATTATTTGACCATGTATTTTGGGGTTTCCCACAGATCGCTAGCAGATGAACTTTACTAACTTTATTTTGGTATTCATGTTGTAGTGTTTGTGTAGACGTTACGCTCCTGGTATCACTAAGATATGGTAAGCGCAATGTTACACAGCTATGCGTTCATCGGTCCGCTCTTTCGCCTCAGAGATGCCAGTGTCCATGCGGTTCAGAGCCCATAGTGTTGACCACAACACGGAGAAGTCATGATGGTCGGCAACATCTTCAAGTGAAAACACTGGTCACTGCGCCGCGTCTTCATGACTATGCATTTGTAAACAAGAAGAAGCACTATATTTCAATCCGAATGTTCGTTCACACTTAGCAGCATCACTTACCAGCCTCCGGTACATTCGTGTGGCGAAATCGAAGCTCGAGGAACTTAGCCTCCAACTCCATAAAACGTTTCGTCGAGAAGAGCAGACGTGTCGCCTAAAGAGTGTTCAATTCATCACTTGTCCTTCGCACGGCGTCCGATGAGCAACAACGCTTCCCGGTCGGCTTGCCAGCGCGCGCCGGAGAAATCGCAAAAAATAAAGAAAAAGACGGCGCGGTCACATGACGTCAGCGGCTGACAGCCGAGTGAGGGGGCATTTCTGCCGCGAGATTCAAAGCTCCCTCGCGCTCCAGGATTGCGCGCTACGCTCAAACTTTTTGTGCGAATATGTATCACAGGGCTCAGAATCATAATTTCTACTTCTCCCGCCATATTTTATTCCGATCATTTCCATGCTCCTTTAAGGCTATAGACATTGGTGTGTTCCGCTTCATAGACTCGTTAAGCTTCCTCAATGCTAGTCTCGACACATTGACAAAAAATCTATGTGACAAAGGTGAATCTAACTTCAGGTGTCTGCATCAGTTTTTCGCAGAGGAGGACTACTTCAAGTTGGTTGTACGTAAAGGGGTTTTCTGTTATAACTACGTTACCTCTTTTGAACGTTACGACGAGCCCTGTTTGCCAACACGTGACCAGTTCTTTAACCAACTGAACGGATCAGAAGTGAGCGAGGAAGATTACTGCCATGCGCAAAACGTGTTTGAAAAATTTCAACTGAAGAGTCTGGGCGAGTACTCGGATTTGTACCTTCTGACGGACGCATTGCTTCTGGCAGACATGTTTCAAAACTTCCGAATATGGGCGTTGGAGACGCACAAAATTGAACCACTTCATTTCGTGTCACTCCCGGGACTAAGCATGTCTTGCGCACTAAAAATGACCCGGATTAATCTGGATTTAATCCATGACCCCGATGCCTATCTGTTAATTGAACGGGGCCTGCGTGGTTGTATGACCCAGTGTTCAACGCGAATGGCCACTGCAAATGTCCCAGGGACAGAGCAGTACGATCCTGAAAAACCAAAGACCATAATTCATTACATGGACATAAATGGACTCTATGGCACAGTGATGCGTGAACCACTCCCATTCGGAGACTTTGAATGGCTGTCACCCGAAGAGGTTGCAGGTTTAGATGTAACCCTTGTTGCAGATTATGCAGACGTTGGTTATTTTTTAGAGGTAGACCTGGCCTACGTACAAGAGCTCCACGAACGACATAAAGATTTACCGCTCGCGCCCGAAAAAATGAGCGTCCCGTATGAGTTGCTTTCGGATTATCAGAAAGACCTGATGAAAAAATTTAACCTCCCACAGCATAATATAGAACCGAAATTACTCCTTACATTGCTTGACAAGAAGAAGTATTTTCTTCATTATCGCAGTCTAAAGTTGTACCTACAGTTGGGTCTTCGGCTCGAGAAAATTCACCGGGTGCTCAGGTTCAAACAAAAACCATTCCTGCGATCCTATGTAGACTTCCATCATGAACTATGCAAGCAGGCAACCAATACCTTCGAACGTAACCTGTACAAGTGTTTAATTAACTCCGTATATGGGAGAACATGTATGAATGTACGAAAGTTCGTCGACTGCCGCTTAGCAACTACCGAGGAGCAAGTGTTGAGATTCTTGCGTAAACCGAACCTCAAACAATTCAGGGCTCTAAGCTCTAACGTAGTCTTGTTTCAGTTCGCTCAATCGATAGTCCGTATGCGACAGCCTCTGTACCTGGGGTTCACTATTCTCGAGCTGTCTAAAGTCATGATGTATGACTTTTATTATAACAACTTGGTTCGGGTAGCCCCGGACACAAGGCTCTTGTATATGGACACAGATTCTTATATCGTGATGCTGAGCGATGAGAAGGCCCTCGCCGATACCCACCTTGATACATCTGGTCATTCTTGTGATGACTCGATGTATTCTACGAAAAACAAGATGGTGCTAGGAAAATTTAAGAACGAAATGCCCCACGACCACATCCTAGGGTTCTGTTGCCTGAAACCAAAGCTCTATGCACTAGACCTCCATAGTAAAAGACGATACAATCGTGCTAAGGGGGTGAAACAATGTGAAGCCCAGAAGTTGCATTATTCAATGTACATAGACTCCCTTAAGCTTGGTGAAGTGTACAAAGTTTGTCAGAACCTCATTGTGCGCAAGGAAAATATAAATAAAAGTGTATGTGTTACGAAAGTAGCTTTAAATCCCCTAGACACAAAGCGTTTCATTTGTGAGGATGGTATCAGCACGTTACCCTTTGGGTACGCATCCAATGGAAAGATGTAGACAGTTTTTATGCATATGTTGCCCTACCTGGCTGTTGTTGTTGTAATGCTGTTTTTATATATATATATAAGATTGTGCCTGTAACGACATGGAAATAAATACAATTTTATTGTGTCAAAGTACACTGCAACATGACATGTTGTCTGTCTTTCTTGGGAATTGCTTCCGTACAAGGACGGGTACCAGCTTGTCGTTCAGTGTGAAGTTCGTTGACGAAAATCTCTGAGTGCACTCTCGGAGCGAGAATCCACAAGCCAGCATGCTGCCTACATACAGGCAGTAGAGGCCACATGTAGCTGATCCATAGCCCTGAAGTCTTTTCTTGTTATAGTAAAATGACCTGGTAGGATGAATGAATTGGTAGAATTCTTTGTAGACGGGCTGAATGCCGTAACTATCAAAATACGTAACCACATTGTCACCGGAAACATAGGTCATGGTCCAGTGTTCACCGTTACTGCTCCTTGGAGCTGTGTTAATCACATAAATCCCGGGTATGGCTTCCTGTCTTGCGATTTCATTGCATGCAAAGGTTCCCCGAAACAGTTCTCTGGTGCAGTAGTGTCTACTGAATGCTGCATAGAACTGCCACTCCTCCATGTTTATTTTTCAGACAAATTTCACTCGTCTGTCTTTGTTGATTTCTAGCACACGTGGTGTTTCGGATACAAACAACACCGTAACTGCTTCTGTTAGATTGGCAGCAAACGTTAGGGTCAGACGAACGTTGGCTTGAACAACAGGACAAAGAGCATTCACTTCTGCATCTGGAGTCAGATGGTAATAAAGCATAAATGTCTCTTTTGCATACGCAGCTGGAGCTATTGGTATATCCTTGCGTTTTAGTTTGTGAAGCAGGTGTATATAGGCTTTGGAATAGATGTCTCGTTGGAAGTCGAACTCATCCGTGTACTGTTGTCCACCAACGTCCAGTAGTGCTCGTTTTAGTTTGAAGTTCTCAAGATTGAATGGGTTTCGTGGTCTGCTACCTTGGTAGGCATCGCTCCTGACCATCAATACTGTTAACTTGGAGGGAACTCGCTCGCTGTACAAGTCATCAAATATCACCTGAGATTGGTTAGGGGCGATGGTTCTGTACTTAATTTCCAGTCCTCGGAGAAGGTATACTGCAGGTGTTGTTTGAAGTCTTCGTTCTATACCAACAAGTATACTCGGCGATAACTGAACACGTTGGAGATAGAGCACGATATGTGAAAATTCCACAGTGTGCTTTTCTGTTGAACCATCAGCTTGCAAGAGACGAAAATCATCCGACGCTTGACGTTGCACAACTCTTATGTCGGTTCCGTTAAGAATGAGCTTCTGTTGTTGACATATGTCGCTGAAGATTGGGCTGTACATGTCACACAGTGCCGATCCTTTGGTTCGCTTGTAACGAGCGAAAACTCCTTTTGAATCAGATGTGGGAGCATATACCTCACTCGTGCCTAAAGGGTCTGGCTCGTATAACATTGCTGAAAGGGTGTGTGTCTGAGTTACATTGTTGGCATTCGTAATGATGTCCAAGTAGGAACGGTAGCCACAATGTTCGAAACTCGAAACCAAGGTTGAATTCAGGTAGATATGTACGTGTTGAAACAACAATGAACCAAACGCTTGGACAGGTATGACTGCATCAGGTGTTGTTGAAGTGCTTGTTGTAGTTACCGCTGGATCTCCATTCTTTCGAATGATCTTGCACTGAATATGCAAAAAGCTGGATTGAAGATCAAAGAAGCCCCCACCGAGTCCCGGAACATTGTACTCGATCACTCCGCTTGATGTCGGAGCAGATACTGGGAAAAACTCGACGTATTCAGACTTCTCCAAAGCAAAGTTTGTAGGTGGAAGAGAGAAGAGTTCCAGCTGGTTTGTAGTACACAGACAGGAATCTTTATGCACTACTGCAATAGACATTTCTTTTTTTTTTTTTCTGTCAAGTAAAGAAGTCAGATTTCCTCCGCTTCTCCGCAGGTCGAGCTTTTTTAACGGTCTTGCGTTTTCTTCCTTTCCCTGTGAGTCTCTGAAGTAACTCGTCACGAGTTTTATGCACTGTGCGGTCTACTCCTTTCTTGACGGCTTCTCGAAATGATGCTCCTTGCTGGACTTCCTCGGCTATATGTCTTCCAGTATCAAGGAGCTTTCTTCCAACGTATGGCGCTACCTTTTTGGTCAGTATGGGCAAGAAACCCCTCAATACGTCACCAAATATGCCTCCTCCAATCTGATAAAGCTCGGGAGCAGTATAGTGTGGTAGATGCTCTCGCTTTCCTGCACCAAAATGTGCTATGCAACATGGTGGGTTTGTTATATACATTTACGTAGGTGGATCGTCAACCAGACACGTCCAGAGCCAGAAATGAATGGAATGAAATCACCTATCTCGTTTGCCAACTCGATTTGAATGGTTGTCAATTCCTTCGCAGATACATATTTATAGTAGAGGTTTGTGAATAAATAAGACATCACATCATTCCTACCCTGGACTCTGAACGGTATCGATCGAAGAAGTGGTGCTGTCACGTCACCCACAAATTCGTTCTCGATGACATCGCAGTATATGAAAATATAGTTTTGAGCAGGGAATAGACAAACGTCTCGTTCGGCGACTGCATAACTTGAGAAAGTTGTCCTCTTTCCGAAGCCCAACATCAAAGCCAAATAAGGATGAAAGGTCACATAGCCATCGTTCATGCGTTCCAGGTGACAAATTCCGTTGTATGGGTTACATACGAGGAGACGAGCATCTTGCGACAAATGAAGTTTTGTTCGATAGGCATGGTTAATGGAATTAACGAGGTCCTTCCCCCGATTCGTAGTAGCCTTCTGGAACTTCATACTTTACCGTTCGTGAACGATAGGTAACTATGTTAATCGTTTCTTCCGTATCCACCTGGTATTTGAGTAGCTTCACGGGTGACCCTCTGTCCAACTCTCCACAGCCGATTATCTTTTCAGCCATGCCAAGCTTAGCGGCAAGAGTTGCGCTAATTTCCAAACCATAGTTCAGAGGAAGTTGTATCTCATAATGACCGCTACCACGTATAATTCTTGTCTTATACAGCAAATGTTTTGCTAAAAATTGTCTCAAAGGCAAGCGTTTTCATTAGCGTTGAACTTGACCTTCTCTGTTGCTTCAATCGTAGAACCAAGGAATGTCGTTTCCGATATACTATTGACTGTGTCAGTTACATTTTTAATCGCAAAAGGGATGTTGATTTCTGTTAAAGCGGCCTCCCACCTACCCTCCAACGTCTGTGGATGGGCTAGCTATACTCGGAACTTGCTCATTGTGTTGTCGGGAAACACATCCAAAGATGCATTTGAGAGCAGGTTCACATAGAACTGGTCAACCATGTTTTTTTTTTCTTTTTCTGATGAAATTTCTACGCGTACGCTTAATTTATATCGCCAGAAAATGCGTTGACGTTGACACAGCGAAACTAGCGTGCTGCGGTTTGAAACCGAAATTACAGTCGGTCAATGGCTCGAAACCAGAGGGCATCTGGCAACACCTAGGAATTCGAAACTGAAACCAGAACTACACGTGGAGCAACAAAGCTTGGCGTCCATTCATTTAAAACCGAAACCGAAACTACAGACGGCCAAAGCTTGAAAACTAGAGGGCGCTTGGTGGGAACCGAAACTACCTGGCGCTCTGACGCGGCAACCAAACCAGGCGACGGACTGACGTCAACCCGATCGGAAAAATACTATTAAATGTCATCAGATGTTATTGCCTGTTATTAAATGTCATTTGCGTGTTACTACATGTCATTTGCGTGTTATTACATGTCATTGCGCGTTATTACATGTCATTGCGTGTTATTAAATGTCATTAAACGTGCATCCAGGTGCCCATCAAACACTATCGACACGTGAGTTCCCATTGTTTACCTGGGTTAACCGTTACCTTATCCTGGCGGCGCATGTTATTGAAACCTGGGAACCCATTGTTCACACTATCGATACATGATTTCCATTGTTTTCTGATATATCTTATCGTGCGTGTGCGTGTCGCATGTAACCTGAGCGGCCCATTGTTACCAAGTGCTATATCTATCACTACTGCACTATCTACACTACTATCTATCACTACAGTGGCCACCAGCCACACAGGGCGATTGGCCAGGGTTTCGTGCGGAGTAATCTCTAGAGGCTCATGAGACCCACGGTGACATGTTAGTAGAAGGAAGCCATAGCAGAGGGGAGGGAGGAAGCGGGAGGTACAAGGTGTTTCAGAAGCGGCCGCAGATGGTCAGAAAGGCGGCGGCTCTCGACGCTATTTCAAACCGCCATTTTTCGGCGTGGGAGGCTCCAAATGACAGGATGGCGTCCAGGGAGAGGGGAACCCCTTGTCTAGCCAGCGGCTGGGCAAGGTAGCTTAGGCGGGAGCGGTCGTAGAGGGGGCAGTGCAGGAGAAAGTGCTCCACAGTTTCCTCTTGACCGCAGTGGACGCACGCAGGGGAGCGGCTGACGCCCGCGCGGTGCAGATAAAAGTTCAGTGGAAGGGCTAGACAGCGCAGTCGAGTCAGCGAGACTTCTACATGACGGGAGACGCAGCGGTCAGCCTGCCAAGCGTGGGAAAGATGGGCGTACCGGGCTGGTAGTGAGCGGAGAGCGGTCAGCTCCAGCAGCCTTCTATACCTGGCCCGCGTGATAGAGGGCAGGGGCGGAAGGACGTCAATGATAGGGCCAGAGAGGGAAATTTTTGCAAGGTTGTCCGCCAACTCGTTGGGAGGTAGGCCACAGTGACCAGGAATCCATGTCAGGACCACCTCCGTGATGTGGCTAGGACTCAGGGCCTGCAGGAGCTCGAGCCACTCGCTGGGGGGGGGGGGGGCTGGCTAGGGCAGTGATGACCGACAGGGAGTCGGACAAAAGCAGGATCCTGGGAAATGTAAGGGGCATCATTCTGAGAGCCAGTATCATGGCGAGGAGTTCGCTCTCGAACACGGGAGTGTAGTCAGGGAGGCGGATGGGGCAATGACAGTCGAGCTGAGGGAAGACGACGCCGGCACCCGCTAGCTGAGCCGAGACCGAGGCATCTGTCGCGACAACAACGTGAGATGGGAACTGGTTGATGTGCGCCGAGAGGAGGGCTTCAAGCCGGGGAGACGGAGCGTACGCAACGCCGGGCTGGAACGCGTCGACAACTCGCAGGGCCATGGACGAGACCGAACAGATCGGCGCAGGAGGGGCAGTCAGAGAAGTATTCAGCGAGGCTAGAAGGGATTCGACAAAGACGAGCTGCGGGGTGTTGGATTTTCGCCACCTCCGGGCGATCCACTGGGCCCGATCCCTGAGAGACTGGTTCTGTCTGGTGGCTAACGGGCTCTGGCAGAGCGAGAGGAAGGTGTTCACAGTGAGTAGGCGGAACCGAGTCTTCAGAGGGGGAATGCGGGCTTCGGCATACAGCGCCTGGTTGGCCGTGTACTTGGGGAGGCCCATGCACAGGCGGAGGGCTCTTCTTTCTACGGCGAATAGCCTGCTCAGACGGTAGTCAGGGAGGTGCGAGAAGACGACACACCCAAACTCAAGAATTGCCCGTACGTAGCACTTGTACAGGAAGAGCAGGGTACTCCTGCGCATACCACAGCGGGCGCTGCGGAGGATTGTGCCAATTGCTTTCGAAGCCTTCTGGCTTATGACTTCCACATGATGGTCCCAGTGAAGCATGTGATCATACCAGACGCCTAGGTAGCGCAGCAGGTTGGTCTGGCGAATGGTCTGGCCGGCAACATCCAGAATGGTCACAGCTCCTCCAGTCCAGTTGGTCTGGGGGAACACCAGGACTGCAGATTTCTGGACGTTCAACGTGAGGTGGACGGAACGCATCCAGGACGACAGCGCGAGGAGATATTGTCGTCGTCGTCTACACAACAGTCTGACTTCCTCTTCGTCAGTCGTAACCCATGTTACAGTTTCGAAGGTTTTTTTCGTAACCGGAATAAATAGCGCAAACCAAGGCGTAACTACGGGAGGGACCACGGTGCCAGCCTCCGTCAGTTCGCGAGCGCCGCCACACGGCCACAAATATTCGATGAATTATGTACGAAACTCTCCTAACAGCGCTCGAAGAGAGATCGGCCTCCTTACTTCTACTCCGTGGTCGCAACCAGCGCACTCACCCACCCCTCTGAACGTGTGAACCGTCCGCTTCCGCCCGCCGCAAGGGTGTTGCGCCGAGGACAAAATACACCGCTCGCGCGTTCCGTAAACTTTTGTCCCGACCTGTACGTGTCATCGCCTTGCGCCAGATAGCTAATAGCTTTTTAATAAAAACCTGTTGTATTTTTTCTTTTGGAAATGGCCATTGCAAAGTACTTTGTTCTGAGCAATTCTAGTGAACGAGACTAGTCCGAACATACAATAAACAACAAGTTGTTACCTCCTGCATATGTTCGTGTGTGATATTCTCTGATGAAGCCGTATGTGTAGCCCTATGTGGCAGACCTGGCAGGGCTAGTTGTTTCCAATTGGAGACCCTACTGAGTCCACCTGGACCATTTGGTGTAACCATTTGGATTGAGTGGCTTAGCTAGCATGGGACCAATTGGTAAGCCTGAGCTTGCCAGTTCTTTGTAATGGGGGGACCAATTGATTCCAAATGGTTTCAGTCCAATGGGTGACAAAAACACATCTGGAATTCCAATTGATTTGAATGGAAAAATGTCCGACTGGACCAATTCCTTTTTTTCGACTGGGGAGGCTCATCGTACCATACTGCTCTGAGGCTCATGTGTGCGCCATCCCTATATTCGTGGCCAGCCTCAGCTATTCTTTGTTTGTCAGATCAAGATTTCATGCAGGTGCAGCACTAAAAGCTCGTCACTGTTATATTCAGTTGTAATCAGGGTGTCGAACCGCAAAAAATACGGGTTCGGTTCGGGTTCGGGTTCGCGTTGTTTTCATTACATTCCGGTTCAGTTCCGGTTCGGCCAGGCCAGAAATCGAACCGGTTCGCAAACCGGTTCGCAGCCCCGAACCGGTTCGCGAACCGGTTCAACGCTTCCGTTATATATGTTCCATAAAACTGCTTTTATCAGTAAATGCGTGGCTAATAGCATACTGCTGTTGTCTGCATTGACGTCTCTAGCGGTGAGGTAGCCCTTTAGTGAGAGAAATGAGAAATGGATGAACACTTATTGCAACTAGAGTTCACGCTGTTGAAGCGGTGTAGTCCTGCTACTTTTTGTTCCCAAAATATCTTTTTTCACACGCGCAGTGCCAGCAAGATACACTTAAAGGAAGCCTAATACGATGGACAGCGTAACACAGACGACAGTACTTGCCGGCACACTGCCTTCGCAGCGTGAATCGATCTGAAACCGTACTGAAGCATGTCGAAAATAAGCCTGCAAGCCTTACTCTGTCCGAGCTCACAGCAGTGTACTTGTTAATCCACAACACAACGGCAATGTGTCACGACGACACAACTGCGCTACCAATAAGCGGAACCACATTTACTTTTCAAAGCACGACCAATCAAACAGGCACCGTTCTGCGTACGCTCCTTCTCGAGTTCTCATGTTTCTGACTTGTTTAATTTGTGCTGCTCACGTGTAAAGGGAAATCTTGGGCGCTTAATTGATCACATATTTGTCCTGTAGAGCTATATAACTGGCCTACTCCATTCGTGTTTCATTCGTCCGCGTGGCACCTGGTCTCTGAAGAGTAGACGCCGCACCGCGTGCGTGGGGCGCTAGCCGCGGCACTCACAAGGACAACTGCGCTTCAACATGTTAAAAAGACGCTGAAAGTATACTTACTATACGTCGTCGTCTGACTGCTAGGTGAACATTTCTGAAATTTATGATACAGGCGCGTGATGATGATACCAATGTGTCTTCGTTCGGGGATAGAGAGGAACTCTTATGCTGACTCCTTTTATGTCCGAACCGTTTTGTTGCGAACCGGTTACCGCTATTATTTTTTACGGTTCTGCTCCGGTTCGGGTTCAACAGTGTCATGAAAATTTCGGTTCGGGTTCGGGTTCGGTTCCGGCAAAAATAACGGTTCGGGTACGGTTTTCGGTTCGGGTTCGGGTTCGGTTCGATACCCTGGTTGTAATGTGTTCATTCTGGCAGTACACTAGCTTTTTTGTGAGGTATTGAGTTAAGAGTGTCACTTGTTTATCTGTCACTTTTTCTCAAGCTTTGAAATAGTTTGTTAACTGACAAAAATTAAGGAGCTACAACAGCAACAGGAGAATAAATATGAACAGCCCAAAACATAAATGTGGAGTTTGATTCCTATAGGACCCACTATACCCACCCAATAGGATCCACTAGCACTATAGTGCTAGTGCCTTTTAGTCAGGGTGTCGAACCGCAAAAAATACGGGTTCGGTTCGGGTTCGGGTTCGCGTTGTTTTGATTTCGTTCCGGTTCAGTTCCGGTTCGGCCACGCCAGAAATCGAACCGGTTCGCAAACCGGTTCGCAGCCCCGAACCGGTTCGCGAACCGGTTCAACGCTTCCGTTTTATATATTCCATAAAACTGCTTTTATCAGGAAATGCGTGGCTAATAGCTTACTGCTGTTGTCTGCATTGACGTCTCTAGCGGTGAGGTAGCCCTTTAGCGAGAGAAATGAGAAATGAATGAACACTTATTGCAACTAGAGGCGCGGTGTTCACGCTGTTGAAGCGGTGTAGTCCTGCTACTTTCTGTTCCCAAAATCTATTTTTTCACACGCACAGTGCCAGCAAGATACACTTAAAGGAAGCCTAATAAGATGGACAGCGTAACATAGACGACAGTACTTGCCGGCACACTGCCTTCGCAGCGTGAATCGATCTGAAACCGTACTGAAGCATGTCGAAAATAAGCCTGCCAGCCTTACTCTGTCCGAGCTCACAGCAGTGTACTAGTTAATCCACAACACAACGGCAATGTGTCACGACACAACTGCGCTACCAATAAGCAGAACCACATTTACTTTTCAAACCACGACCAATCAAACAGGCACCGTTCTGCGTACGCTCCTTCTCCACTTCTCATGTTTCTGACTTGTTTAATTTGTACTGCTCACGTGTAAAGGGAAATCTTGGGCGCTTATTTGATCACATATTCGTCCTGTAGAGCTATATAACTGGCCTACTCCATTCGTGTTTCATTCGTCCGCGTGGCACCTCGTCTCTGAAAAGTAGACGCCGCACCGCGTGCGTGGGGCGCTAGCCGCGGCGCTCACAAGGACAACTGCGCTTCAACATTTTAAAAAGACGCTGAAAGTATACTTACTATACGTCGTCGTCTGACTGCTAGGTGAACATTTCTGAAATCCATAGGCGCGTGATGATGATGCCAATGTGTCTTCGTTCGGGGATAGAGAGGAACTCTTATGCTGACTTCTTTTATGTCCGAACCGTTTTGTTGCGAACCGGTTACCGCTATTATTTTTTACGGTTCTGTTCGGTTCGGGTTCAACAGTGTCATGAAAATTTCGGTTCGGGTTCGGGTTCGGTTCCGGCAAAAATAACGGTTCGGGTACGGTTTTCGGTTCGGGTTCGGGTTCGGTTCGACACCCTGCTTTTAGTACCTGTATTTCATGGATTACATGGCTTACTGGGTGTTTTTTTATGTTCATTTACCCCACCATGCTACTGAGTCTCATTGTTCTGCACACCGTAGGACGAGCAAAAACACGGTAGTGCATTTAATTGTACCACGTGTAGACATGGAACAAATTTTCACAGTACTGAAATGAGCAAGCATTTACTGTAGTGGCAGTATGCAGAATTTCACACAGCATGCAAGAATGTTCCAAAATACAACCCAGTGATGCTCACATGTACATACCGTCCTGCAGGTGGATCCTTCCCTCAGTGCAACAGCACAAAGAGAAGCCAAAAGCAAGGCGCTTGTCAAGCTAAGCGAGAGCATTGCAACCAACGACAGCTCCCTGCAAATTGAACAGAGGATATACGTCAGCATTTCAGGGAAAGGCATGCACAAAAATCATAACTTTGGAGATGCCATTTACTATGTAAAGCCAGTCGACTTCAAAGTGCCACAGGAAATTGAAAGACTTGTACATAAGGGCATAACATCCGTAAAAGAACTGCAAAAATGCATCACATACTTTGTTGAAGAGATTTTGTTTCCTGGCAAAGAGAAGCCACAAACTTCATGCAGGGCATTTTACCCTACGAAAAAGCACATCAGCAATCGTGTATATACCGTATTGAGGAAAGATCGCTTCAGTGCCGTAGACCAGGAGAATACTGCTGCTCTTATAAATGCATTACAGGAGCAGGAACCGACTTCAAGTTTCTTTTTTCGGCCATATCGTTCCTGTGAGTCCATGGTGCAAGAAGACCCAAACCCTGAAACATTTTCATGCAATGATGACACCTTGCACAGTCTCCCGTGAGTGCTCCGAAACGTTAATATTTTGCTACCAATCTGCATTTATGAAATCTCTGATGCAGAAATATGCAAGCACTGTTGTGTGCCTAGATGCAACACATAAGACCACTGATTATGCTCTACCCTTGTTTCTCCTGGCTGTGGAGACACCAGTTGGTTACATGAACGTAGGAACATTCATAACACAGTTTGAAACAGCTGAAAGCATTTCTGAAGCTATGCAGGTTTTCAAGCAATGGTGCCCCTCTTTCAACCCCACGTTTTGGATGGTTGATTATTCACTGCCAGAGATTAATGCGATCTCCAAAGTGCTTCCGGAAGCTCATGTAGTTCTCTGTGATGTACATCGGGAGAGAGCTTGGGATCGGTGGTTTGATAAGGAAGGAGAACAAAGTGAATGACCCACAACTAGTGCTCACAGTGCTGAGAAAAATTGCCAGAGCAGTTACTACAGAAGAGTACAGCAGCGCAATGCAAACCTTGTTGTCATCCGAAGCCTGGCTCACAAACGAGAAGTTGTTGAGTTGTTGTCGAGAGTTGTTGAATGAGGTGTTGTTTTCTGTTGAGAAGATGTGGATAAAACTACATAGGCTCGTACAGAAAGGAAGCGAATGTTTCATGAAAAAAACATCAAGTTCACAACAGAGTACAGGCTGTGTCGACCTGACCTTCCTCTGTACCTTCACAACCGGCCACCAAATGTAGTGAAGCACATCATGGCACGTATCAAGGCTGCTGGTGATTTCCAAGGAAGACATATCTGCGGATGAGCCAGGAATATTTAGCATTAAGTCGGCATCTGACAATGGTTTTTACTCTGTTAACTTCAATGTACCGTGCTGCACATGCAAGGATTTTGTTGCAAAACAGCATTTTTGTGCCATATTTCTTCTGGTTGATTCTTGGAGCTTTGATCGTCTACCACAGAGATACCGGGATAGTCCAGCACTCACACTAGAACGCACCACGAATGCAACAGCTGAAATTGAAGCCGAGTTCCAGGATGAGAGCCATATCACATGTTTGCCCTCACCAATTGAGATTTCATCACCATTGGTGGATCTAGAAAAAGTTCAAAGGAGAAAGGAAAGGCGTGCAAGAAACAATTTCATCTGTGCTTTAGAGCACTGCAGAAGTTCTGTGCATTACTGTCGGGACACCGAAAGAATAGAAAAGGCACTGAACCTGTTAAAGGAATGTGAAAAAGAACTCCAACTTGGAACTCCCAGATCATCAGGTCTTGCTGTAAGAAGTTCTCCCACAAAGGGATGCTCTGGTCAGCGGAATCAAAGGCCCAAAGACTTTAGAGTAGGCATCCTAAAGAGGTGCCAGGCACACAGACAGAAGTCACAAAATCGAGTGAAAAACTGGAGACCTGAGAAAACTTTTTCATGATCTGTAGCCATATGTGATGCCTTTCTATACACTTATGCCTTTGTTTTATTTATTTTTCAGTCAAACCATTTCCAAATAAGTTTCAAATTAAAGAATTTGGGAGCGTTCTCACTATCTACCTAGCTGTATCTACCTCTATCTACAAATATATATGTGTGCCGACATTATTTTCCCAGTTTTAATGGTCATTGCGTCTTGGAAATTGGAAATTTGTTATGGTTGCTTACTGCTATGAAGGATGTGTTCTGTTACTACAGTGAGACGGCGACCAAGGAAAGCATACATGCCACTATGTTGTCAGAAAGAAAAAAAAAACCGACCTAAATATGCAGATGGCGAAGCATTTCGAGTGTCCGATACCTCCCCAGGTAGGCTATATAATTTGTGCGTGCTAGCATCACGAGATATATTGAAAAACGGTCTTGTGTACCAGTTGGGCATTGCTCTCTACGTGTGAGAACGCAAGCTGGCCTGCTTGCATGCCAGCGCCGCCTTGTGTCGATGATGGGGCGTGCTGGGGTGGAGACGGGAGACTCTTTTCGGCTGTAGTTCGCATAGTTCGAGTTACACAGGCTCCGCCTCATGGCGTGTGTCATATGTCATGCGAGGAAGGACAGAGAGAGCAAGGGATGAGGCGGGAATGGCGGGAAGAGCAAAGGTGGGGAGGTAAGATTGGTATACGCAGAACTGTTTGCAAGTAGGGCAATTTATGCGAAATTATAAATAAGTAATAAATTAAAATTAAGAAATTAATAAATAAATTATTTTTTGGGTAGTTCTAACTTCAAAAAAGGTATGAAGAGCGGTTATATTTACGCAGCCCGTCAGACTGAGAACACGATAACCATTCTGTTAAATGTTCCGTTGAAACAGCACTTCCAAACACGTCATGAAATATTATTTACACATTTATCTTACTTCACAAAATATTATAGATTATCACGACTTTTTGTACCTTTTGTAACTTTTGTACGTGTAACGTGTTTACTCTCATATTAGCCTCTGTGAAGTAGGGTAGGGTCCTGAGGCTACCAGGGGTAAATATCGCACATCATCATAACTTCTCTATCATTTATTATTGTTGTTGTACGTGCTTCCGAATTTCGAGATATAGATATTAACAAAAACAGATACAGAGAAACACTTTCATTAAATGAATCAATGAATCTTCCTAATTTCTGTGTGGTCATCACGATGCCCTTCAGTCTGGAATTGTATAAATCTGTGATTACTCTATGTATTTCGAATTGATAAGTTTAATTAAACCTGATGTGATTTATTTTTCTGTATTCTCGTCTGGAGCTGTTGCTTGGGTGAGGGAAAGGGTATACAACGCAAACAAAGTGCGCGAATGTAAACGTGCCATGGCTAATTATGCACTACTTATTATTCATAGTGCTGACGTCATCAATGACGTCATTTATTTACAATTGTAGTAGTCCGCTCAACGGATGGATGGCGCTGACCGCCTCTATCATGGCGTCATCCTGAAGACACAGGGGCCTATGGGAGTTGCGCTACCTGTTTAGATATACCTTGTAATCAGTCTTGATGATGCATAATGACGCTTCAATTCCCTGACGAGCTCGTCGTAAGCTTTCGCTTCAGGTAGACTTGGTTGCAGAAGATTAAGCGTATGGTACGCATCTTTCCCGATGTAAAGTAAAAGGTTGTCTACCTTGCTTTCAGCCTTCACAGCGTTGACTTTGAGGAATATTTCGAACCGTTCGATGTAGTCATCTATGGTTTCTTCTCGAGGATTGAATTCCGCAAATTTAGGCATCCCGTCGGTGGGCGTTGTTCAGCGCTCGTCGCCAACTTGTCGTATCTTGTCATGCAGGCAGAACATGACAGGCAGGAAGCCAAAACACCAACTAATTTATTTCAAGGTTTCTTTCCTTTTATACTCAACAAAACACCCCCAAATGGTGGGTGAAGCAACAACTTGCAGTACAAATTGTCCGCCGGTCGATGCACGCGAAACCTGGTGTTGTTAACAGTCCTCCTCGGGTAACCGAGGATGCGGCTGTAGAGTATATGTACCACTACGCCAATCTACAACGTTGCAAGCTCATTGGCCTAGACTGTGTGCGCGCTCCGATTGGTCAACAATGTCTTGAAATAGCATTTTCTACGCGCGCATGTGCGTGCAGCGTCCCCGCGGCCGTTTCAACCGTTTCAGCAATTTTAGACATAGCTCACATCGGCCGGCACAGCGTCCGTCGTCTTGTGTTCCGTGTTTCGGTATTGTCAATCGGCAGAACAGTTTGTGATTCTACGCGTATTGTGCTGTTCCTGGACACGACTATTATCCCACGTACAGTCTATCAACTACGGAACTGGAATGCTTCGTGGGTTGGAGTGGTTGGAGAGTGAAGAACGCGTTCGGGCGCCGTTGGATTTTGAGGGCTGACAACAAAGACAGGATTACAATTACGTGCCACACAAGTGCCTTCCGCTCTGCAAGCAACGAAAGAAGATGCTCATCATAAAATCGGCCGGCACGGCGTCCTCTTGTGTTCCGTGTTTCAGTGGTGTCAATCGGCAGAACAGTTTGTAGAAGTGTTCGCTGGTTTAATCATGCGTCGATGTGATTCAACGTGTGTTGTGCTGTTCCTGGACACGACTATTATCCCACGAACAGTCTATCAACCCCGGAACTGGAATGCTTCGTGAGTTGGAGCGGTTGGAGAGTGAAGAACACGCTCGGGGCGTGTCGGATTTCGAATGCTGTGTTCGTTTTGCTTCATGTTCGAACTTAGTTACAGTGCGTCAACAACGCAGTGGACTTTGTATTCACAGTGCACCAATGTGTCAGATCTTTGATTCAGTGCTTTGTGTCAAATTAATATTTCTTTTAGCCAAAAGAAGCTTCAGTTATTTTGAATATCGGGTAACGGCGGTAGGCGTGAAATCCGGTAGAAGTCGATGGTAGCCAGAACCGGCCCGAAGCTGAGCCAAAGTTAAGGATCCTGATTGGCCGACTGGCATTGCATAATTTCTACAACGTTGCACTCTCATTGGTCATGTGCCCAGTGTTGTGTGAATTATCTCAAAGTATGGGATCTATGGGGAGCTGTTGGAGCCTGTTGTTAACGCCTGCTGCCAGGGAGAAGCAGGGGTGCTATCACGGCCTCAAGTTGTAGAATAGATAGGATTTCTGCGGGACCGGTACATTCAAGAACTGCCCAAACGATGGCCTCCAGTGCAGCAAAGAGAAGCTGGATGATGACCATGGGCAGATCTGCACCTTCTGGACGGTCTACCTTGTTGCGGTAAGCTGGCTGGGAATGGAGTGGGAGTGGGGGGTTGCTCTTTCATGTTCTTGCTCTTCTTTCCCCTGGGATGTTTCGCAGATGCGTCCTTTTCTTTCTTTCTGAGGCTCGGGAATGTTTAGAGAGAGGAAACTTGGTTTCCGCCCAAATGATCTGTTCTGGCGGCGCGTGGAGGCCGTAGGTGAGTGTTGTACACCCGCATGTGCAGGCTTCCCCTGAGACTTTCGTGTGCCCTGTGGCTTAGATTGATTGCGATGCTTTCTTAGTCATACTTTAGCCTTTGCCTCTCGGTAGCTGCTGTTGGAAGGTACCCTGGCGATGTGCTGTTGTACCCTGAAGGTCGGGCAGTCCCTGGAAGTGGCGAGACTGATGCCCTTTGCAGTTTATGCAAGTAGGTTCGGGTTCAGGGCACATCGGGCTCTCGTGGGAGGACCCGCAGTTGGGACATGCTTTGCGTCGGCTACGGCATGCAGCCACATGACCGTAGCGAAGGCAGTTGTTGCACTGAACTACGCGCGGTAAGTACTCACGGACTTGCATAGTCAGGAGGTGAAAGCTAGCACACTTTGGAGGTTTTGCCCGAAGAAACGTGAGTCTCACCGCACCAGCGTTCCGTCTTATTGTTCTGGCTGATAGGAGAGGAGGGTCGGAGTTAATGGCCTCCCACAGTTAATAACTCCCCGCAGCTTATGCCACGCTGTTATATGCCATGCACATATATGTAAAACAATCAATATTCTTCATGTACAGCGTTCAAGAACTGCTTACCTGAAATAAAACAAATAAGCAGGCGTAGCACATGTACAATCACACAACACCGGCATTTGGTGTTGGTCATGCAATGAAAGTAGTGTGCATGAGATGCCGTTTTTCTTCTTGACTTTTAAAACTCTTTTTAAAGAAAGGATTCGAAAGATTCAAGATTCGTAAGATTCGTGGATTCGCAGAACCATCCTTTCATTCGGATTCAGATTCGGATTCGCAAAATTCTGGGTTAGTCCCATCTCTAATTTGAATATTAAAATCGTGAATTCACTATTCTTCTTACTTGGCGGTGTACGTTCGCAGGTGCACATCGAGCCGAGTCGATGAGTGCATAAACGACGACAACGCCGAACAGTGTGACGAGTCTACCAGCCCGCACGCATTTCAACAATACAGCCACAACATCAACAGCGTTAGTTACGCATTTACAGTCAATAAATCGTGGACTTCAAAATAGAATTTACTGTTAAAGACTTTAACTTTAAAATCGTGAATTCATTATTCTTCTTACTTGTTTGTTTGTTTGTTTGTTTGATAAGGGGTAAAGGGAAGGTTAGCCATGGCGGAGTACGTTCGCAGGTGCACATCGAGCGGAAATATTCGCAAGAGATGCGGACGCCGTGGATGACTGCATAAACGACGACAACGACGACAGTGTGACGAGCCCACTGATCTCTATGTATAAAGGCTGGGTCGCGCATGGGAGAGGGGCTCGTGGGGGAGAGGCGTGCATTCGGGCCGCCATGTTGGGAGGCCCTAAAACGCAGTGTGCGCCCATAGAAAACAATGGGAGGCAACGGAGATTGTGAGTATTTATTGCGCTGCAGGCGTTGATCGTTGTTTGTCATCACACAATTTTGTAAGGTGCCAGTATACTGATGTATCCTAACAGTGTTTCACAGGTGTCCTGTCGTTCGATTCTTAATTACGTTATGTTTTGCATTCCGAAATTAGACCGTCACGGCAGTGCAGCGCTGGGGATTGTACTACAGCACGTTTCCCAGCCAATATTTCAATAAGAAACGACTTGAGGTTAACAACAACCATCTATAATATCCCGTACTGCGTTCTGGACAAAAATTGTTCCACAAAGAATGGTCCCAGAAAGGATATACCCGCATGGTAGAAAGATATCGCCCCGTAGAATCACAGCCGTTGTTTCAGCCGTGTATGCGTTTAGTATGATTTATATCAAGCATCGCCTTAGAAAGAGTCTTTTAGTAAACGACAGCGGTGCTTTGCCTCGCAAATATGGACACACCGAAGCAGCGCAAATAATTACTTCACGCAATTAGATCACACTCGTTAGGACAGTTAATCAGGTAGTGATGTAAGCTTAATCAATTAAGTTACTTAGAAAGTGGTAACACCTCCTTGAGACACAGGACTTATCTCTTTTTGAAGTACAGCCCTTCTATGTTTGTTTGCTTCTTCCTTTATTTGTTATGATTATTTGCAGGCGCGGTTGTGCCAAACTGAATGTCCTTCTCCAGCACTCACATGCTTTTGTTGAATACAACTGCAGCGGGAGAAAAGCTGCTTGGGGACGGGGTCCTGCTATCCAGTGCTGACTTTGTCATGCTTGTTATGTGGAGCATGATCCAAAAAATGCAGTTCCACGTATGGTCTTCAAATTGCAACAGGACTATTTGGAGCTTGAAACAGTTGTGATTTTGTCTGTGAAACGCAAACAAAAAAGTCTAACACGATATGCTTTTGTAATGAAGATCACTGATGATGAGTAAAGAGAATATACGAGTTCAAGTTTATTCAATTATTTGATATCATTCATTATATTATTCAACATTTTATGTCAAGTTTATACAACATCAAGTTTATTCAAGTTCAAGATTTATTTCTTGCACTTATGCGATTCAGGATACAATGAACGTGCAGGGAGGTCGCAAAAGACTACATTTATTGTTTTGTGACCTTGCTACAATGGCAATATATATTTTAGGAACGACAATGGTCAGAATTTGTAGCACTCAATTTTAGGTTGGAATGAGCAATGAATAGCAACTTCCCTCCTGATATTTTCTCATATATGCTAAATTTTAAATTTAATGTGATCGAATATGTGATAATATAATAATAATATATAAGAATATAATATGTGATAAATGAATGTGATCAACAGTAGATGTAAACAACATGATTAGCCAGAGAACTCCATTCTCAATAAATAATTTTCTTCTTATAGCGTATATGTGCATGCCTATTAACTGAAACAATTATCACAGTTCCTCGACAAGTTTTAATTTCTGAGAGTGTACTGTAGAGGCTGCTTAGATCTACAACAGTTCATACAAGGTATTATATACAGTGAATGCCTTTAAAAATCCCATGTGACACATATGCCTTTACTTTCTGGAGCTGCTGTGGTAGTCAAAGTTTGTGGGCATTACGCAGGTTCTGCACCCATTTGTTGAGTATGTCGAGGCAGCTGTGAAGTAACCTGCATTGATGATGATTATTCCAATTTTTATGGTGCATCGACAACAAAGGAAATAATACATCCGAACATTGGTTTGGGTGCAACCAATTAAAAATGAATATGTGGTTTAATAAATGCAATGGACAAATGTTAAAATATCAGTTTAAAACATGGTTTACAATCCCTGTATCTTCTAAAAATTAAAAAGATTAAAAGCTATTCTAAAAAGAATATGGGGAACTCTTCTAAAAAGAATTATAATATCTAATTATTATATTGCTGGGTGAAGGAGCCTAAAGTGTAAGGTGTGTTTCTGATATGAACATGTAAGAAAATATGCAAAACAGAGAGGCTAACCACAGTGCGTGCATGGAGGTTGTTCCTCCCTGTAAAGTAGAAACCAGTGGATGAGGAACGTGATACTTACCTGTACACCCAGCCGTATCACACTGCACAGATTATTCACTGGGTAGCCCTCATGACGAAACCTGTATTGAGAGACCACTTTTGCCTTAAAAACTGCTACAAATAGCACGACACACTACAAATTATTACTATCGTAACAAGCTGACGATACAGCTCAGACACAAAGGCGTTATTCAAGTCGCGCCACACCACAGTTACGTAGGATTCTTTGTCACAAATCAAACCAAGGCACAAAACAATACCAATACATGAAAAAGGGTGACAATCGTGGTCTCATTATGACGTAATACCGAACTTGTGCGTGAAGGTAATTCAAAGAAACGAACGTGGCACTTGCTTCCGCAGAGAACACGGTGTGCCATGCTAGCAATGTATGCAAAAAAGCGCTCGAGTGCTCGCACATATATTGATGACAACACTACCTGTGTAGTGTAACGTGTTCTTTCAAGCATATTATGCACTCAAACTGTATTTGCCGCCGGGTAAAATGCAAGTGTGCTCGGTTGAACGTCGGAAGAGCGATCAAGCAACCTGCATCCAGTGCTCGTTTTGGGCAAAAAAACACTTCATAATGGTCAACTAAATATACAGAATGGAGGCCTATTTATTCCTCGATAAAGAGTGACTCACCTGTATAAATTTAGGCCCTGTAACCTTGCCAGTACGGTTGGTACGACCGTAACTGCAAGAAGTTGCCATGATCGCTGCGGCGACTGTTCTTCTTCTTCTTCCACCACTAGGAATAGTGGCCACCAGCCACACAGGCGATTGGCCAGGGTTTCGTGCGGAGCAATCGCTAGAGGCTCATGAGACCCACGGTGACAAGTTAGTAGAAGGAAGCCATAGCAGAGGGGAGGGAGGAAGCAGAAGGTACAAGGTGTTTCAGAAGCGGCCGCAGATGGTCAGAAAGGCGGCGGCTCTCGACGCTATTTCAAACCGCCATTTTTCGGTGTGGGAGGCCCCAAATGACAGGATGGCGTCCAGGGAGAGGGGAACCCCTTGTCTAGCCAGCGGCTGGGCAAGGTAGCTAAGGCGGGAGCGGTCGTAGAGGGGGCAGTGCAGGAGAAAGTGCTCCACAGTTTCCTCTTGACCGCAGTGGACGCACGCAGGGGAGCGGCTGACACCCGCGCGGTGCAGATAAAAGTTCAGTGGAAGGGCTAGACAGCGCAGTCGAGTCAGCAAGACTTCTACATGACGGGAGACGCAGCGGTCAGCCTGCCAAGCGTGGGAAAGATGGGCGTACCGGGCTGGCAGTGAGCGGAGAGCGGTCAGCTCCAGCAGCCTTCTATACCTGGCCCGCGTGATAGAGGGCAGGGGCGGAAGGACGTCAATGATAGGGCCAGAGAGGGAAATTTTTGCAAGGTTGTCCGCCAACTCGTTGGGAGATAGGCCGCAGTGACCAGGAATCCATGTCAGGACCACCTCCGTGATGTGGCTAGGACTCAGGGCCTGCAGGAGCTCGAGCCACTCGCTGGGGGGGCTGGCTAGGGCAGTGGTGACCGACAGGGAGTCGGACAAAAGCAGGATCCTGGGAAATGTAAGGGGCACCATTCGGAGAGCCAGTATCATGGCGAGGAGTTCGCTCTCGAACACGGGAGTGTAGTCAGGGAGGCGGATGGGGCAATGACAGTCGAGCTGAGGGAAGACGACGCCGGCACCCGCTAGCTGAGCCGAGACCGAGGCATCTGTCGCGACAACAGCGTGAGGTGGGAACTGGTTGATGTGCGCCGAGAGGAGGGCTTCAAGCCGGGGAGACGGAGCGTAGGCAAGGCCGGGCTGGAACGCGTCGACAACTCGCAGGGCCATGGACGAGACCGGACAGATGGGCGAAGGAGGGGCAGTCAGAGAAGTATTCAGCGAGGCTAGAAGGGATTCGACAAAGACGAGCTGCGGGGTGTTGGATTTTCGCCACCTCCGGGCGATCCACTGGACCCGATCCCTGAGAGACTGGTTCTGTCTGGTGGCTAATGGGCTCTGGCAGAGCGAGAGGAAGGTGTTCACAGTGAGTAGGCGGAACCGAGTCTTCAGAGGGGGAATGCGGGCTTCGGCATACAGCGCCTGGTTGGCCGTGTACTTGGGGAGGCCCATGCACAGGCGGAGGGCTCTTCTTTCTACGGCGAATAGCCTGCTCAGACGGTAGTCGGGGAGGTGCGAGAAGACGACACACCCAAACTCAAGAATTGGGCGTACGTAGCACTTGTACAGGAAGAGCAGGGTGCTCCTGCGCATACCACAGCGGGCGCTGGCGCTGCGGAGGATTGTGCCAATTGCTTTCGAAGCCTTCTGGCTTATGACTTCCACATGATGGTCCCAGTGAAGCATGTGATCATACCAGACGCCTAGGTAGCGCAGCAGGTTGGTCTGGCGAATGGTCTGGCCGGCAACATCCAGAATGATGGTCACAGCTCCTCCAGTCCAGTTGGTCTGGGGGAACACCAGGACTGCAGATTTCTGGACGTTCAACGTGAGGTGGACGGAACGCATCCAGGACGACAGCGCGAGGAGATATTCTTGCAGTTTCTCACGTAGCGTATGCAGCGATAGAGAGCAGGAGAAGAAGGCAATATCATCCGCATAGGTCAGAGTGAGGATGCGGGGGTCGAGAGGTAGGGAACTCATCAAAATGTTAAACAGCAGTGGCGAAAGGACGGACCCCTGGGGGACGCCCCTCTGCTGCGGAAGGGAAGATGAGACAAAGCGTCCATCCGAGCAAAAGAATGCTCGTCCAGTAAGGAAGCTGCAAACCCATGAAACGATGTACGGGGGAATGTTGAGAGCTGCCATACAATGGAGGAGGACGTTGTGTTCCACGCTATCGTAGGCCTTCGCCACATCCAAGGTAACCAGGGAAGACATCTTCCCACACTCACGCGCAAGGGAAATCTGGCTTTCCAGGTTGGCGTGCGCCATCCAGATTGAGCAGCGGGGGCGAAAGCCGATCTGGCTATCATTAAGCGCTGAAGAGGCTTCCAAGAAGGAAGAGAGCCGGCGGTGCAGAATCCGCTCAATGGTCTTGCAGAGGACGGATGTCAGGGCAATCGGGCGAATGTTATCCATGGCCAAGCCCCTCGAGGCGATCTTCTTGACTATAACCACCTTAGACACCTTCCAGTCATCCGGTATCCACGAGTGTTCGATGCAGACGTTCGCAATGTTCAGGAGCTCCTCTGGATGGGCAGCCCACAGGGACCTCACCATTCTGCCTGAGACACCGTCCGGGCCGGGAGCCGAGCTTGGGAGAGCGCGCACCACTGAGTCAAGTTCCTCTGCAGAAACAGCAACGAAGCCGGACGACGACGTCACGGGAGGCTGCCGCGCGCAGGAAGTAGAGAGCCAGACCCCTGGCGATATCTTCCAGCTGGGCCCTCGCCGCGTCATCGAACATGACGAGAGAGTCGGGGGGGGGAACCCTGAGGAGAGAGACCTGCTGATATTGGAAACGTGCCTGTGTAGGGCTTTCCTGTTCTTCGGGCCGGAGAGGAATGTGTTCCGTTCAGTATAAAAGGCCCGCTTTGCCGCAGAGATGGTACGCCTGAACACGGCTTTATGGAATTGGTAATTTTTCCAATTCACGTAGCATGTATTTGCGAGCACCTGTTTCCAAGCGGCCTTGCGGCGCCGGTAGGCTCTTGAGCAATCAGCATTCCACCATGGCGCACAGCCTGACGGCGATCGCTTGTCGATGCGGAATGTGGATGACGCTATCGAGCGGGTCAGCGAGGAGGCAGCACTTATAGCACGGTTGACGGGCGGGAGCTCAGAGCTGCCCTCCAGGAGGCGGGCCAGGTACTTGTCTTGCAGGGAGTAATTACAGAGGGAGCGCGAGGTAGCAGCGAGTCTAGCCGGTATGACCACTTCAAAGAAGACGGGAAGGTGGTCACTGTTAGAGCCCGAGGCCAGCGTGCGCCACGAAGATAGGCGGGCTGCAGGCGAATGCAACGTGAGATCGAGCACCGACCTTGCGGTGCCACGCAGAAACGTCGGGGATCCATCATTTGCAACACTGAGGTTATGACGACATATCCATTCCCACAGCTCTCTGCCGCTAGAGTCAGTCTTGGAACCCCACGAAACATGATGGGAGTTGAAATCACCGGCGACGATGTACCGCTGAGAGACATGAGAGAGTGCCCCACTGAGCGCCGAGGGTGACTGGAAGCCAGCCGGACAGTACACATTGAAGACATCCAGGGGGCCGAAGCGTGGGAGAGTGACCCGCACCGCGAGGGCTTCGGAAAGAGGGGACAGGGTTTGTCATACAACGCGGGCAGAATGCACTAGGCGAAGGGAGATGAGCGTTAACAGACCTCCTCCCCGTCCCACGGGCCGGTCCAGGCGAAATACCTGGAAGCCCGGAAAAGAAAAGGATCGTCGGGGGGATAGCCACGTTTCTTGAAGGAGAATGAGGTCAGGAGAGGAGTTCGAGACAAGCGTGTGGAGGTCGGGTAGAGCTGTAGAAATCGCAAGACAGTTCCACTGCAAGACGCGCAGGCTACTCATCACCCAGTAAGGATTGAGCGACTGCGGCAGCAAGGACGTCGTCACCAGTATTCGGACGGCTACCCTTCTTTGACCGCTTGCCATGGGGCTTTTCGCAGGGGCTGCACCACATTAGCGCAGACGAGGCGTCACGCTTGGAGTTGGAGGAGGACGCATCCATGGCCTCGTGGGACGAGGCCGGACACACGCGGCCATGCTGGGCGGAGAGCTGGGTTCACAGGGCTGATGAGAAGGATCAGCAGAGGGCACAGCGGCTACAGCCACTTGTTTGTTGCCGGAGATGGCGTTGACCGTCTCAGAGAGGGACGCAACCATGGCGCAGAGTGCGTCAAGTTCCGCTCTAACCTTCGAGACTGCAGCCTCGACGGCGGCATCAATCATCTTCTGAAGCCTATCGCCAGGGAATGGGGACTGGACAGCTTGCTGGGTTCTGGCAGCGAAATCCGAACCGCGCCTCTTCAAGGCAGCAGCCGCTTCCGCCCGTGAACAGTGGCGAGCATCCATTACCTCTAACAAGGAAGACTCTTGCTCACGGCAAGGGCATGATTGGTTGTCGGCAGAGTGCTTCCCGCCGCAGAGGCAACATTTCGGGGAGACACTAGCAGGGCACGTGGGCTCGTCATGGCCGTCGCCGCACTGGCGGCAGCGGGGATCGGATCTGCAGTTTTAGGTGGTATGACCGAATCGGAAGCATCGCTTGCACTGTAGCGGTCTTCGCTTGTAGGTGTCTACACAGAAGATGAGTGGCCAGGACTTGATTTCAGATGGCAGGCGAGTCCCGCAAAGGACACAACTACGGACTGGGTTGGGATACGACGATCGTTGTCAAGCCTGCTGCAGCGGTACGCGTCGAGGGCACCAGCGTCAGAGAAGAGCTCGAGGACTTCAGTAGCGGGAAGAGAGACGTCGACGCCCCTCACCACCCCTCTGACACAGGCGAGATGGTGCGGGATGAATGCCTCCACCGGCTGCCTGCCGAAGGTGGAAGTTGACAGGAGCGAGCGGATGACGTTGACGTTGTCAGACTTGCAGATGATGCCATCTCTTCCATATTGGCGAACTTCGGCGATGTCCCGGAACTCAGAAGTAATGGCTTCCAGGCTTTGAAGCAGAGATTTCGGGTTATTGGACCGGATGACAGAGCCATCGGTAGGCTTGATTGCGACTGGGATGGTCGTGAGGCCGTTGGCCTGGAAGAGGCTCAGGGGGACTGAGCGAATGTCCACAGACGCCGACCAGTAAGGGTCGGGCCCGCTGCGAGCAGCGGTCGCCATCGCCGCGCGTCTCACCAACCGGCGAGGTAAGCGGCGTCGCAACCGAGGGAGAAGCAGAGGAGGCAAGACAGGCCTGAGCTTGCAGAGAGAACAAGCAAGCTCCAACAACAAAAGGGATTGCCGCACCAGAGCAACAGAGGAACAGCCAGGCAAGCGGAATGGCAGATCGCTTCTTGAATCAAAAACTGTTGTGGGTACAGTAAGATTGCGGCCGGTTTCTTCACGCTCGCGCTCCCTATCCGCGATCCAGCCTTTATACACCCCCCCGGATTCTCGGTTCGCCCTCAGTGTTAAGCGCACGCGAAGGGGCCCTTCTGTCCATGCTTCGTGAATGGACGAAGGGCCCCTGCGCGTGCACTTAGCCCTCAGGGCGGAGCGAGAATCCGGGGGACAGAGATCAGTGGCGACGACTCGTCACACTCTCGTCGTTGTCGTCGTTTATGCACTCATCCACGGCGTCCGCATCTCTTGCGAAGATTTCCGCTCGATGTGCACCTGCGAACGTACTCCGTCAAGTAAGAAGAATAGTGAATTGACGATTTTAATGTTAAAATCTTTAACGAAATTTTCTATTTTGACGTCCACGATTTATTGACTGTAAATGCGTAACTAACGCTGTTGATGTTGTGGCTGTATTGTTGAAATGCGAGCGGGCTCGTAGGCTCGTTACACTGTCGTCGTTGTCGTCGTTTATGCACTCATCCACAGAGGTCGGCGAATTTATTCATGATGGCCTTCACCGACTTCATTCACCATCACCTCATAGAGAATGATGTGATGTTGAATGAAGGGCATGATGTGATGTGAAGTTGAAGTTGAAGTTGAATGAAGGGCTATGATGTGATGTGAAGTTGAAGTTGAATGAAGGTCTATGATGGGATTTGAAGTTGAAGTCCGCGTGAGTAGTATTCAGTCTGGTCCAGGCTTCGACAGGGCGAAACTACGGCACCCCTGCCCTGAGCCCTGCACGTATTTTTTTCTGCGCGGCGCGTGTGCGGAGGGTTATCCACTTGATTATCGGCGGGGGAGGGCTGCGTGCGCGCTTACCCTCTCACATTTTTCAGCCTGGGCAGACTTCTTTGGCCGACTTCAGATATTTTTCCGATACAACAGGTGAGCGGCTTACATGCAGAGACATGCAAAGAAGGGTCATACACAAAAAAGGACAAGCGAAAATATATTTATTAATACCAATCAAGTTGAGATATATTTATTAAAGCCAATAGTGCTGGGAATTGTGTCAATCAGGTGAAGGAGAAAAACCCAGCCGAAAAACCTTCACCACCTGTAACAGGGCGGTGCTCGGGTGGAGCGTGACCGGAGGGCTGCGTGCGCGCTTACCCTTCACCCTAGGCTGACTTCTTTCACCATTTTCCTACTTGGGTCGACTTCCTTCCCGCGACAGGTGGGCGGCGCTCGAGTGGAGGGCTGCTGTGGTGGGCGGAGCGTGACCGGAGGGCTGCGTGCGCGCTTACCCTTCACCCTGGGCTGACTTCTTTCACCATTTTTCTACTTGGGCCGACTTCCTTCCCGCGACAGGTGGGCGGCGCTCGAGTGGAGGGCTGCTGTTGTGGGCGTCGCGTGGCCGGAGGGCTGCGTGCGTGCTTACCCTTCACCCTGGGCTGACTTCTTTCACAATTTTCCTACATGGGCGTCGCGTGGCCGGAGGGCTGCGTGCGCGTTTACCTTTCAGCCTGGGCCGCCGACTTTCGTCATTTTTCAGCCTGAGTTGACTTCAATCGTAATTTTTCCAGCTACAACAGGTTTGCAGTTTACATGCAAAGGATAGCCATACACAAAAGTACAAGTGAAAATATATTTATTAAAGTCATTAGGAATTATGTTATGACTCTGTGTGAATGGGAAAAGCTTAGCCACAAATCTGAAATAGAAGGAACACAATACATGTAACAAAGAAAATACTTATTACAGGTATGATACATTAGCATTGAATAGGTATCACAAATCAAACACAATATTTTTAGTAACAGTAATCACAAGTTTTCAATGAGTCAGAATTTATAGCGCATTTATCAAAGAAGATATTCTTAATCAATACGATTACAATCAAAATTACAAATTGTATTATAAAACGTCTAATATTCCTATACGTGAGAACCATCAGTGCAATAGCGGGAAGCTCTGATAGTTGTATGCAGTTAAATGTGAACAGCAAAGACTCTGGATTACTATGGGGCACGAACACAAGAGGAAATAAAATCTATACCAATACAAAGAAGATATTCCACTTCACTACATAGCACACTCCTAGCCAACAAACAGAATAAAGAACGACACGAACACAAGAGGAAATAAAATCTATACCAATACAAAAAAGATATTCCACTTCACCACATAGCACGCTCCTAGCCAACAAACAGAACAAAGAACAACACGAACACAAGAGGAAATAAAATCTATACCAATACAAAGAAGATATTCCACTTTACCACATAGCACGATCCTAGCCAACAAACAGAACAAAGAACGACACGAACACAACAGGAAATAAAATCTATTCCAATACAAAGATATTCCACTTCACTGCATAGCACGCTCCTAGCCAACAAACAGAACAAAGAACGACACGAACACAAGAGGAAATAAAATCTATACCAATACAAAGAAGATATTCCACTTCACTACATAGCACACTCCTAGCCAACAAACAGAATAAAGAACGACACGAACACAAGAGGAAATAAAATCTATACCAATACAAAGAAGATATTCCACTTCACCACATAGCACGCTCCTAGCCAACAAACAGAATAAAGAACGACACGAACACAAGAGGAAATAAAATCTATTCCAATACAAAGAAGATATTCCACTTCACCGCATAGCACGCTCCTAGCCAACAAACAGAACAAAGAACGACACGAACACAAGAGGAAATAAAATCTATACCAATACAAAGAAGATATTCCACTTCACCACATAGCACACTCCTAGCCAACAAATAGAACAAAGAACGACACGAACACAAGAGGAAATAAAATCTAACCCACTACATTGGTTAATCAAAACAACATAGTAATCTATCATTCGGAAAATGAAAAACTCAAACTCATCAGGAAATAGACATGTTAAAAATGAACTTCAACATATAGCACGCTCCTAGCCAACAACCAGATCTAATGATATCTGACCTGATTTGTTGAAGACGGGTGCCGAGAGATGTATGGAAGACCACGGAACACGAGCGACAAGAGGAAATAAAATCTATACCACTACAAAGAAGATATTCTTAATCAATACGATTACAATCAAATTACAAATTGTATTATAAAAAGTCTGAGACGTGAGAACCATCTTTGCAATAGCGTGAATATCTGTCATAACATTTCGAGCGCAATAGGGAATCTCAGTTTCATATTCCAACATTACTCAACTTTTAATTTCTTATTAAGTGAACAGCATAGACGTAAGGAAATAACCAGAAACAACACTATCAACAGCTACAATTAATAGAGAGACAAAACCTGCGCACCATCCAACACATAGAGAAATAATAGCTAATCAATCTATCAAAGGCGAAATAGCACAGACTTAACACTATAGCACAGACTTAACACTGAAGAACAGAGGAACACGCGGCGACACGTAAACAACAACAGAGGAAAATAATCTATCATTGAACCATCATAAAATCGACCAATATACAATTTTCATTCTAACAAACACTACGAACCTTGATGGAGGTATCCAGGACGTAGAAAATATGCACTGTTTTCACTCTTTTCCTCAAAGCCGGGAGACTTTATGTCTCTATCTATGTGGTCATAGCACCATGCATGCTTTATCACTCAGAGGGTTAGGGGCTATATTACTTCGTCCAGCAAACGGGGCGCTCTAGAGGTCAGATAAGAGAGTTCAAAGAGGATATATTTTATTGTGCAGCGCAAATAGATGTCGATATCAGTCGCGGGGATCACTATCTTTTCGCATCCTTTCCTTGGAACGGAAATCTTTCGTCAAAGTGGTTGACAAGTCGGCTAAGTTTGTAGAGATGCGATATTGTTATTGAAGATGTAGAGAAAGTCCAAATTATTAATTGGTAGCAACGATACTCAATCAGAAAACGAGAAACAAATTTAATTACGTCAATTTTTGTAATATCTTGCAACAGAAATTTCTAATGAACCACACAGAAATATCAAATGTGAAATGCAACTCAGAGTTATGAGGCATTCCCATCTTAGAGGTACTTACTTATGTCAATCGAGTGAACAATTGAAACAAATACAAGACAATAATTATCTCGAGCGGTAAGTTCACAACTCATAGAATATCAGTCGAGTGAATACTTGAAACAAAATCAAAACAATAATTCTCACGACAGGGGGAGATTATAGCATTCTAAATCAGATAATAAAATTTTAATCAATAAAATAAACATAGATATGCTTTTAATTAAGTGTAGACGTGCACTTGAAAACAGAAGAGACAATTGCTCTACTTTGAAAAGATGGACAGATTTTGTACTCGATACCATAAGTCATGGGAAGATGTGATAAAAAACTGCTTCGAAAAGGAGGAGCCGCGAAACGATTTCATTATCGCTGCATTTCAATACGTCCTAGACATGGTCGTATTCGGAGAAATGGTACAAACTACAGAACTGAAGGTGCAAGAATTTATATGCCGAATCTACAATACTTATAAAAATATCTGCACATCAACGTCGGAAGGGCCACTGGGATTGATGGCGGAGTTTTTGAGGTTTGCTAAAGAAGAATTGAAATACACTAGACCAGATGTAATTGTAATCATTGCAATGGGCACTGCATACATCAAGAAAGCAGTCGGATCAAATTATCATATACAAGCGGTCTATATCGCACGATTCATTACGGATTTGTTGAAATTACACATATCTGAGATGGAAAGTACATAAAATCTTATCACGTGATATATTCCACTACCACGGCAACGCAATTATTTTCTTCTACCAGTCTCTGCAACGATGTCGAATGAACAGAAGTTCAATATTGTCGTGCAAGGTCTGATGTATAATCATTTATTGAAACTCAAGAAACATATCAATTGTGGTGGACCACCGGACGATTTTCATCTAATACTCTCTTGTACGCCATTCAAGAATCTTCATACAAAGAAAGGAAACATCAATAAGAGACTGTGCAAGTTCATCGCGACAAAGTGCAAGTTGTTGAAGCAATACAAACACGGCGACAACATAGCGCCTGCGTTAATCAACGCTGGATTCAAGCGCCCAATAATCAGAATAAACTATTTAATGTCTTCGGAATTGATCAATGAAGACAACAAACGAAAACTTCAGAGTTTGAAATAGAACTGTAATTTATCGAAATAAACAAGTGTATAACTGAAACAATAAATGTAATCTTTGTCATTATTATAATGAATTCTTCACATCACAATGAAAAACACATTGCATTTAGCATGGTTAGACTGAGAACAGTGATCGCTAAGGAAACGAATATTCCACAATTTGTGTAGGAATTCTCATATGGAATGAGACCTGACCACCAAATAGGTTTTACTCGACTACACTCTATACAAGTTCAACACCCGAAGGATAGAATTGCCCGAGAAGGATCGGTCATTGAAATTTAGAGACATGATACATCAGTCTAAGATTACAAAAAGGATGACTAATCTAATGTGAAAACTTATCATATTTCTTAATCAGTTGCACTAGCCCAGACATAGTAAAAGAAGAAGAAAAGGCGTCTTTGACAAGCAACTCGATTGGAGTACGGAACAAATAAATAAATATTTTTGTCAGCAAAGTTGTCCGTTTGTATGACTGGATAGAAAAAATGTGCCGTCCAAGATATGGCAAAACGGGAAATAAGGCAAGATAACTGATTGCGGCGGGATAACTCAAAGCGTTCGCGACAACTTTTACAATCGCATTCGGGTTCAGTGCCTGGGAGATAAATACGAAGCCTTCGCGAAAAGCGAATCTATTATCAGATGCCACAATGCAAACGAAAGATTTTACGAGCATGACGTGCAGGCCAAGTCTACATTTCTAATCACGTAGTCTTCGTAACACACGGCACACAAACGTATATGAAATAATTTCCAAGTGGCAATCAGATTTTGGGAGAAGCGGATCACACAGTCGCTGTTCTGTTCTGTTTGTTGTATCCGCATTGTTTGTTGTATTTAACTTCATTTTTAGGGGATTTGGTGGCGCCACCACAGTAGTCATGCATTCATCTTTGTCTTCAGAGCTCACGTGCATTACTCCATGTTTGAGCATACTGTTCGGACGTTCTTTTTCTGTTATCTATTATGGGTGAAATAAGCACAGTCTTTTCACCTCTTTGCGAGGTTTAACTTTCTGACTGGTCAGTTTCTTGGAGTTCTGATGGAGTCAGAACAGTGAAAAGACTAAAGGATCGTCGGCTACGTTGGCATATCAAGCACCTCAGCGTCCACGTCAGCGCAACTTACAGCCACATCGTCCTTCGGTGAGCTTTCACATTCGACGCTGCTTTCGTAGGAACCTCCTCGTCCTGAAGCAGCACCTGCAGAAACAGAATTTATCCGAAAAGCTTCGCTCGACTGGTGTCCTTGTCCTGCTATCCGCGTGCCAGAAGGTTCGGAGGGATTTACACCAATGAAGGTTGAACATTAGCCTACTCCACGATGTCCAGACAAGATACCGATGGTATTCCACTTGCTAATCAGACGAACGGATTGGAAGAGACGGCCCCAACATCGTCTGCAGAGCATCAAGGCGCAAGGCCTAAACGTAGAGTAGTCCTCTCTGAAAAGGCGCAACAGAACTTCGAACTCGAGAGGGATGAGCACCGTGCAAAGCTAGCAAAGGCTTGGGAGGAAACAGAGTCTGATCTGGAGAAAATCTGCATACCCGAAGCGTCTCACGAGGAGGTGAGGAGACTCGCCACCTGCTACAAGCGTTATAAGCTCCAGGCAGAAAGGTATTCCACGTTTCTGGTGAAGACTAACGTCGAGGACAGCCTAACCGAACGAGATATTCAGAAGGAAATCGACAAGGACCGATATGACCTCGTAGGAGGCATAATCAAGGAAATTGAAGAACGCCTCGATCGCCAGCGTGAGACGGGTTCACGGCGCTCCGGGGACTCGGTCCGCTCATCCTGTTCTTCACGACGTTCTGTGCACTCTAGCGTCAGTTCTTCAGCAAGTGTCGCTGCAGCTAGGGCTCGCGCAGATGCAGAAGCGGCACGTACACTCACGTCATACAGCCAACGGGAAGCCGCAATGAAGTTGGAAAAAGCCCGCATAGAAGCCGACCTCGAGACACTGCAGAAAGAGAAACAAGCTGCCGCAGCGGAAGCACAAGCCAGGGTTTTGGAAGCAGCACTCGTACAAGGTGGCACACGAACTCCTGAAGTCGAGCTGGTTGACTCGTCAGAGCGAACTAGGGATTACGTTCTGCACCACACCGTACCACAGAGCACGTCATTGGTCCCAGGAGAGTCCGCTGCACACGCTGCAACCCTCGCGTCGCTTCGATGCGACGTCCCGTGCATCCCTTCTAGGGGATTCCCCCAACAGCACAACAACCCCTCAGGGGACGCAAGGGTTCCTATGCCTCAGGAACAAGCACCGGTCATGGGCGACATCGTTAAATACCTTCTTCGTCGGGAACTGGTCACGACTGGACTCTCAACGTTCACCGAACGTGCAGAGGACTATAGGTCATGGAAATCCGCTTTCCGAAACGCCACTGAGAACCTTGGGCTATCAGCTACAGAGGAGATTGACCTGTTGGTGAAGTGGCTAGGAAGCGAATCGTCTGCCTACGCTAGGAGGCTGAGATCCGTGCACATCGAGGACCCATGCATGGGCCTTCGATCAATCTGGGAACGTCTTGAGGAAGCATACGGTAGCCCAGAGGCGATAGAAAATGCGCTTGTTCGGAGGCTGGAGAACTTCCCCAAGGTATCGAGTAGTGACAGGGAGAGGCTCAGGGAGCTGGCGGACTTGCTTCAAGAAATGGAATCTGCGAAGGCTGATCCGCACTTGCCTGGCCTGTCTTATCTGGATACGGCGCGCGGCGTTAATCCCATCGCAGCGAAGCTGCCCTTAGGTTTGCAAGAGAAGTGGATAAGCCTCGGATCCAAGTACAAGCAAGAGCACCGCGTATCTTTCCCGCCTTTCTCAGTCTTCTCGGGCTTCGTCCGAAGTACGGCTAAAACGAAGAATGACCCGAGCTTCATAATCGGGTCTGTAGTTGACAACAGAAGCATAAAGGACAAACCATCAACTACGCATGGTTCCAAGAGGACATCTGTGTCAGTGCACGGGACCCAAGTTACCTCTCTGGAAGGCGGCTTGGTCGGTACCACCAAGGCAAATACTTCAAGGAAGTCGGACGTGATGTGCCCCCTGCATAAGAAACCGCATAAGCTCGCCGACTGTCGTGCGTTTCGGCACAAACCTTTGAATGAGCGAAAACGCCTGCTAGCAAACTATGGCGCCTGCTTCAGATGCTGCGCGACAACACACAGCGCCAGAAACTGTAACTCGACACTGCAATGTAGGGAGTGTAACAGCGACCAGCATGTAACAGCTCTTCATCCTCAAACAGAATCATCCCAAGTTCAATGCACAAACGTCATGCCCTCGCAGGCAGGCTTGGATGAAGCTTCTTCAGAGATCACGTCAAGCTGTACGGGCGTATGCGGAGGCTTAAATTCTAGAAGATCATGTTCGAAGATTTGCATTGTTAAGGTGTACCCGAAGACACGACCAGAGCAGGCAGTCCGGATGTACGCAATGCTTGACGACCAGAGCAATAGATCACTGGCCAGGCCAGAATTCTTTGAGCGCTTTGGTATTCGTGCAGGTGAATATCCGTACACACTGAGGACCTGCGCCGGCGTGGTGGAAACGACAGGGCGACGAGCAAGTGGCTACGTAGTCGAGAGCCTCACATCCGAAAAACGGCTGGATCTACCCACGCTGATTGAGTGCGATGAGATTCCAAACAACAGGCACGAAATTCCAACGCCAGACGTTGCACGCAGACATCCCCATCTCAAAGCACTAGCCAGCCTCATTCCACCAATGGACTCCGAAGCGCAGATCCTGCTCCTTATACCCTTACAAAAAAATTGATCACCTTTCTACAGGAAGTGGGTAGAACATTAATCACCCAGCCATGAGACTGTGTATAGAAAGTATCCAGACTGTCTACCACCCACGTCACCTTTTTATGGGCAATTGGAACACACCTTCCTGTAGAACGTCTACCGACAATTTGGTGACTAAAAGTCTACCCACTGTCTAGCCAAAGTCTGCCCACCAGGGATACCCTGGGCGGGTCAGGCCCCTCCATTTCTTCTCCGTTTTCTAAATTTGTGGTTCTAAAAATGATATTGCAACTGTACAGGCGCACAAATGTGAAAGATGTGAGGCAGTTTACAGACAAGTGCCAGCTGCACTGCAAACAATATTCCCTGAGAAAAAAAAAAAAAACTCGAAATGCATGGCAGCTGTATTAATTGTGAACACAGTGAAAAAGACTGAAAAGTTTTTTCGAGACATATGACACAAAATCGTGAAATTCACATGCCGCTGTATTCCTACATTACGTGTTAACCCGAGCTAAAAGATGGGACCGTGTTCATGTTGTTTAATGGCTAACCATTATTATGATTGGATACTGTATTATAGAAACATGCACCAGCCTGTAAAAATTACTGTCTATCATTTCATGAAATAGTGTTTGGCCTGTATCATTATCAGACACCCACACCACATGTTATGTGTTCATAAAGCAATATATTCACTGAAATGTACAGTGCAGTAGCTTTCTCCAGCACAGCAGCTTGGAATGGCTCCTGAAATCAGAACAAAACATGAAATTAAGAACATTGAGTGTAAGGCATACGAAAAGACAAGACATATTTATGTATTAACTGAAGTGCTCAACACACAGTTTGAATCTGCGCACTTTAAAAAGCACAATGCACATACGTGGACAAAGTACGTGAAAGCACAGAAGTATTTGTGTTGTGCCCTGTAGTATTCAGCTTATCCTAACAAACACATGCAGAAGATGCAAGGAACAATACCAAGACTCACAAATAGGGCCTCAAAAGCACAATGGTTAACGGTCAAAAGTATGACATTTTGGGAAATGTGGACCAAACAGAAATAATCAGCACCAAATTGCAGACTAAGAAAGGGCTAATGGGATACCTACCTTTCAACTTTACCCCAGTTCGCAGATGAGTGACAGCACAATGGTTAACGGTCAAAAGTATGACATTTTGGGAAATGTGGACCAAACAGAAATAATCAGCACCAAATTGCAGACTAAGAAAGGGCTAATGGGATACCTACCTTTCAACTTTACCCCAGTTCGCAGATGAGTGACAGAACGCAAACAGGTATGCTACTTAAGCTTGATTACCATTGGGGTGCTTTGTTCCTCTTTCAGTGCTGATGTGTCCAAAATAGCTGTGAAATAAAAAGGAGGGCATTTTTCAACAATCATAATTTTTCACGCTATAGCATCTCAGGTGCTGAACTGCCTTCAAAGCTTCATGTGCAGGTCGGCCATCTGTTCATGAATTAGAGAAGGCCACTAATTTTCTTCTGCCACCAGGAACTGGCACAATAAAATTTGCAAACCTAGCTGTCCACAAGTCAATGTATCACAACCAAGTTTGCCAATAACACCACATTGCCTAGTGCAGCAGCAGGTTTTTCGGTATCTGTGAAACCAAGGAATAGAAAGACAAAAAAAAAAAAAAAACATTTGAAACACATGACCGTGAAACGTATTCTCACCCCACGGTAAGAATGAACAATACAAGGACGAATACAGCGGAGTAGTTGTCGACTATGTGATAACGATTTATGATACGATGAGTGTAATACATGACAACGCATACCATTGCATGGATTGTAACATAAGAAACGTTGGTGGCAGGCACTGCACATCGTAGTTGAAATACACTCCGAGCTGAAGCGCCAATCCTTTCTCCACACTCCTTGCAGTTAGCGTTTTGTCATTGTCCAAGGGAAGAACAATGCCTGAGAAGTTTAGTAGTGATGACCCTATAAGAGAGATAGATGTACCTAAATCTATTGCAGTGACTGCAAATGCTTTGAGAGCCCATGTTGCAGCTGCAGCACCGATTCTTGTTTTGTGACAGCATACTTTCTTTCAGTTGCACAAAACAGCAATATGTTTTACACAAAGAAGAAGAAATGACCACTGCAAGGTGCCAATAGCATTAAAAAAAAACTTCCAAGAAATGGAAGCACTCATACCAATAGCAGAGGCATGGTGTTGGGGGCCCTCACTCCACAGCTGTCTGGCCAGCTTTGTGCTAAAGAAAGATTGGATACCTCACTCAGTAATGCAAACAGTTGAACTCTCATATAATAATCATCAGACACAAGAAAATATGCAAGATTAAACACAAACAAAATATATAATAAAAAAATAACCATAAAGCATTGTGCGCTCGTTACTGCTTGCAAAATTTTTCTCTGCACTTTGCCGTATCAATGATGGACCGGAAACAGAGACAATGGAGAAAATCGCCTGTGATTGCCTAGTTGCTGCCTTTAGAACTGCGTGTCTGAGTTAAAGTTCATTCACCCCGCCCTGACACAACCTTCAGACATCAAGCATATTACTTTGATCTTTGACATTTTCGTTTTCATGTGTGTCACCAAGAAATGTGTCAATGATCATATTATCACAGAACTCTCAGAATCAAGACGATGCATGAGAACTTACAGTGTGGAACGAGGTGCAGACGTCATAGTCTTCATTAAAATATGCACCGACCGGCTTCAACACAAAGATATGTTTTCCTGGGCAGCCATGTTCATCACTGGAGCCCTATATGGGCTGCAGCAACTTTCTTGTTTACGGCTTCCATTCCAGTCTCCTTGGGTACATGACACAGATACGTTATGCATAGATGAATGTATTTGGAAGTGCCTTTGATAGTCATAAAGGTATACTTGAGATAGCTTGCATTCACAGAAGAGAACATACTCGTTTGCTGCTTGCTTCTTGTCTGTATACGCCCAGACCCTGTTTGGTAATAAAATAGAGAAAGAGATAAGTCCACGAAAGTATTAAAAAAGGGCGTATAGAGGAATATGCCTGAAAAGGAACAGGTGTTGTCTGCGTCAGAGTAAAAGCTGTGTAGCAAAAAAAAGTATTGTGCTGCAACACTATCACTTCATGCAAACACCGCTCAGCTAACGAAACGCGTCACATTATATCGTGCCCTTCGCCAGATTTTCGTTAAACTCAGAGACGCGCAAACGTTATTCTTCCCATTCAAAGCGGGCTCTGCTTGCTGGTGTGCCATCAGTGCGGTGCCGTAACTTGATACCCGTTCATATCAGGCGATGTCGTCGAACGGTTTTGGTGCTAACAACGAAGACATACTCAAGCGTATACGGAACAAGGAAAAATACGTCTCGGCAACTCTTTTACCAATATTTCTGCTACTGTTTAATCCACATGTTTGTTTCATGCATTCTGTATAGAGCAGTGATATTTGCCTCATAAATAGTGCAAACACTTAAAACTATATGAACGACGGCTGTACACAATGGCCTCATTCGATCAACGTCGGTTAAACTAGATCAAGGGTCCCTCGACTTGGAAGTGCGATTCAACTCTCTTTCGACAGCACTGACAAGCATTTAAAATAAATCTTGCGTCCCGAATTAACATTATTAATAAAAAGGTGTAAGGGTACTCAATCTCGGTTGAGCGTTCAATCTCGTTAACCGGCGTTGGTGAACCCCGGCCTATTTCAAATGTCCACGAGAATGAACGCACACCCATCCACTAGTTCCAGAATGTTACACACTGCTCATTTTAGTGGTTTGAGAAGAACGTTTTAAGAACATGCATGGCTACGACATGGACAGTGTGACAAGTGAGAACACAGCGGAAGGCGACAACATTCCGTTGAAGAAGGCGCCATTCACTACGTATTTGGTAACACACAACGGCGGCGCATATTTCCCTTTATTCCAAAAAGCTGACAGCATAAAGGACATAATAAGAGTTCACATACCTTCAAAATCTTATTGCGAAAGCCCACGAGTGAGGCACAGCTTTGGCTTTGACGATTTTGACAGTCGGGGCACGCTTGCGTTCCTCACACATGTGCCGGTTGCTGGAGGCCATGCAGATCCAGTGCGCATGCCCAGACACCTCCTCCCCCGCGAAATAACAGGAAACGCGCGTGATTTGAAAACACGGGATCGCGCCCGCGGCGATATGCCCGTATTTTTCACGACTATTTTTTTACAGTGTGCTGTTGCTGTGTCAATCTCCTGTTTGTTTCATGTCATTATGTAACCGTGACTCTTAACATATTGGTATTAGGAATTGTTCCACTTACTGTGATGCTTGAATTTCTGTGGATTTCACTGATGCTGCCCCATTGCATAAACATCTGCAGTCCCTTAATTGTAGAATTATTTGCGATACAACTGTTAATCAGAAATTTAGTACTTTTTTCTTAGTGAATATAAGGTTTTATTTATTTTTCTGACGTGTCGCTTGTACAAACTTACTGCAGGTGAGCTTGCGGTCAAGGTCAAATTAATGTCACTAAAGTGTAATGTAATCAGTAACCACATTCCAAATTATTGCCATCCGCAATGAACAGCATGAAAGCGCTGTTGTAGTGGTACATTAATGGTCTACCAACAGTCTGCATACCAAGTCGTTAAAACGACCACAGCGGTGAAAGCTAAAGGAAAAGCACAAGAGGTAGGTAGACTGTCTGTATACCGGGTACAAAGGAAGGAGCAAACCATAGAAAGGTGACATGGTATAAAAGAAGTACATAAGAGGACCACTAAAAGGTGAAAACTGTTTTTGTAAGGGTAGGCCGGGACCTTGTTCAGGCACATAAAGTGCGCCAGCAACGGAATGGACCCAACGACGCTCCTTTCGCCCAGAAGCTGGACCTCGGGTGGGTCATAGTTGGCGACGTCTGTGTCGACAGATTACGCACACCAGAGAAGGTCGACGCTTTCGCTACAACTGTACTGGGGAATGGACGTCCGTCTTCCTTCAAGCCATGCCACAATCACATTCTCGCAAAGGAAAACCTGAGTTGTCAGCATCCCAACGGAGAAGCCGTGCTGCCTGGTATATCGCCACCGAGTAATGACGCAGTGGACCCGCTATTCCAGACAACAAGGGAGGACGAAACCTTTGCTCCGTCTGTGGAGGACCAAGAATTCTTGAATCTTATGGACAGAGAATTCCGTATGGACGCATCGGGCAACTGGGTGGCGCCCTTGCCGTTTCGTACACCTAGACGTAAGCTTCCTGACAACCGAGAACAAGCACTATCTAGGTTCAACTCGCTATGTCGCACCCTGGATAGAAAACCGGAGATGAAGCAGCACTTTGTTGCCTTCATTGAAGATCTGCTGAAAAATGGTCATGCTGAGCCGGCTCCACCAAGGGACGAATCTAAAGAGTACTGGTATCTTCCCAGCTTTGGTGTCTACCACCCACAGAAACCGGGACAGATCCGCGTCGTGTTCGACTCCAGCGCCAAACACCAAGGCATTTCGCTAAATGACCTGCTTCTTTCGGGACCGGACATGACTAACAGCTTGGTCGGAGTTTTACTCCGCTTCAGGAAGGAAGCCTTCGCTGTAACCGCAGATATCCAGCGCATGTTCTATTGCTTCTTCGTACGTGAAGAGGACAGGGACTACCTGCGGTTTCTTTGGTTCCGTGATAACGATACCAGCAGCGAAGTTATCGAGTACAGAATGTGCGTGCACGTCTTCGGAAACACGTGTGCCCCAGCCATTACGACATACGGTTTGAGACGAACCGCACAAGAAGCAGAGCCTGAATTCGGAGCTGACGTCCGCCGCTTTGTCGAAAGAGACTTTTACGTGGACGACGGCCTCATATCTCTGTCAACAGAAAAGGAGGCCATCGAACTCCTGAAAAGGACGCAGAAGATGCTGATGGGTGCGAACTTACGCCTCCATAAGTTTGCTTCAAATTCGGTTGGCGTCATGGATGCCTTCCCATCGGAAGACTACGCCAACGACCTAAAAAACTTGGACCTAAGCGGCGGGAACTTACCCATGCAGCGGAGTCTCGGTCTAAGCTGGAATTTGAGGGTCGATACATTCACCTTCAGAGTGCCTGCAAGGGACACTCCGAGCACAAGGAGGGGCGTGCTGTCGACCGTGAACAGCCTTTACGACCCTTTGGGAATGACAGCTCCGGTAACCGTACAGGGCAGACTCCTGCTTAGGGAGCTAACTTCATGCGCCACAGACTGGGATGCCCCACTCGTACTGGACGACAAATGGCAAACATGGAAGGACTCGCTTCGCGCCCTTGAGCGACTCGAGATACCACGCCGGTACGTTGCTGAATCCGTCACCAATGCTCGTCGACGAGAGATCTGCGTGTTCTCCGACGCTTCAGAGAAGATAATAGCCGCTGTGGCCTACATCAGGGTTACAGATTCCAAGGGGACGCCACACGTGGGGTTTGTGATCGGCAAAGCGAAGCTGGCACCACGACCTGAACAAACAATCCCGAGGCTGGAGCTATGTGCCGCTGTGCTTGCCGTCGAAATCGCTGAGCTGGTGGTTAACGAAATTGACGTTCACATCGAAGACGTCAGGTACTACACGGACAGCAAGGTTGTGCTTGGGTACATCTGTAACCAGTCGAGGCGCTTCTACGTCTACGTCAGCAATCGCGTCAACAGAATAAGGAGATCCACGAAACCCGAACAGTGGCACTACGTCCCGACTGACCAGAACCCTGCGGACCACGCCACTCGACCAGTTGCTGCGGCAGCTCTCACTCGTACAACCTGGCTCACAGGACCCAAATTCCTTCACGAACGCTCGAGTGCGGAGTCGGCAAGCGCAGCTTTCCCGCTCCACCAGCCAGAGGTCGACCCTGATATACGGCCACAAGTCTCCGTCTCTGCAACTTTCATGATGAACCAACAACTGGGTACCCATCGCTTCAAGCGCTTTTCGTCATGGACGTCACTTGTAAAGGCCTTAGCGAGTCTCGTACACATCGCTCGATCGTTTCTGAACCCGTCACCCACTTGTCACGGATGGCACCATTGCAACAAACCTCGAACCGCGGAAGAACTAGCGCATGCTAAAAAGGTCATCCTGCGTAGCGTCCAACACGAGGAATTCGCAGAGATCATCGTTCGGCTTCGCACGGACGTACCTCAACGAAAACACTTCTCAACCAAACGCTCTCTGTGGAAGCTCGATCCTTATATCGACAACGACGACATGTTAAGAGTTGGCGGGCGCTTACAGAATGCACACATGAACGAGGAAGAAAAGCACCCGCTTATTGTTCCCGGTCGGCACCACGTCGGTTTACTACTGCTTCGGCACAGTCATGAGAAGGTCGTCAAGCACCAGGGAAGACACTTCACGGAAGGGGCTATTAGAGCCGCTGGCTTCTGGATTGTCGGCGGGAAAAGATGCATAAGCGCCATGATCCATCGCTGCGTCACATGCCGTAAGCTTCGACGCAAGTGTGAGCAGCAAAAAATGGCAGATCTACCCGAAGACCGTCTAAACACAGACCCCCCGTTCACTTTCGTGGGACTGGACGTTTTTGGTCCGTGGGTCGTCGCCTCACGACGCACAAGAGGTGGTTTAGCCCACAACAAGAGGTGGGCAGTCCTCTTTACGTGCTTAGCCGTCCGTGCTGTGCACATAGAAGTGATAGATTCTATGGACACTTCCAGCTTTATTAATGCCCTACGAAGATTCATCGCACTTAGAGGCCCAGTTAAGCAGTTCCGTTCAGACCGAGGAACAAACTTCGTTGGTGCTTGCTCTGAACTAAAGATATCATCGGTTCGCTTCGAATCCCGCAAAGTAGAAACTTTCTTAAACGAGCAAGACTGCACTTGGATATTCAACACACCGCACTCTTCGCACATGGGCGGCGCTTGGGAGCGAATGATAGGTATGGCTCGCCGAATCTTGGATTCGATGCTCCTCAACGAGGCCGTTGCATCGTTCTCTCACGAAGTCTTGACGACATTCTTAGCAGAAGTAACTGCCATCATAAACTGCAGGCCCTTAGTCCCTGTATCTTCGGACCCCGAATGTCACTCAGTTCTCACCCCTGCAATGCTTTTGACACAGAAACCGTCACCGCCAACGTCACCAGCAGGAGAGTTCAAAAGTCTCCACGTCAAGCAGTGGAGACAAGTACAGGCTCTGGCCAACACGTTCTGGCACCGATGGAGGAATGAGTACCTACCTAGTCTCCAAAGTCGTCGCAAATGGCTAACCGACCAACGTAATCTTGCGGTCGGCGACGTTGTCCTATTGAAGGACGCGACAAGCAGACGCCATGAGTGGCACATGGGAAGAATCAACGCTGTGTACCCAGGAAAAGATGGAAAGGTGCGGAACGTTCAAGTGCAGACGGCCCAAGACGGAAAGAAGAAAACCTTCGATCGGCCAGTCTCCGGTCTAGTTCTGTTGTCGTCGGAGCAGTGCCTGTAGTTTTCGGACACATTATTGAACTAAGTGCACATAGTCTGGTATCGTGGGGATACCAGGGGGGGAGTGTTCTGTCCTGTTTGTTGTATCCGCATTGTTTGTTGTATTTAACTTCATTTTTAGGGGATTTGGTGGCGCCACCACAGTAGTCATGCATTCATCTTTGTCTTCAGAGCTCACGTGCATTACTCCATGTTTGAGCATACTGTTCGGACGTTCTTTTTCTGTTATCTATTATGGGTGAAATAAGCACAGTCTTTTCACCTCTTTGCGAGGTTTAACTTTCTGACTGGTCAGTTTCTTGGAGTTCTGATGGAGTCAGAACAGTCGCCATCAGAAGTGCTTAACCAATATACGATGAAGATGAGCGTTATGCATAAACACAATGGAAGATATGTTATATTAATTATAATAACCAGGTCAGCGCAGGTCACACATAAACATAGATCCAATTCATAAAATATACTCGAGATTTCCCGTAGCCATACAGAAAAACTATCACATTATTTTCGTGTCATAGCATCCGGGCACTACAAATGGAAAGGCCATACTTTAATTTTATAAGTCTTTAGCTCATAACGTTGTAAAACGCAAATTCCACACTAAAGGTCATTTTCTTCTTTATATTTTCAAAAGTCGAAACTGCATGCTATTTCTTGCATTTTTCTAAAGATATAGATTAAAAAGTTGTGCATATACTCACGCATACTATACAAGATAATTGATTGTGGATTAACTGCTAAAATTTATCGATTCCCGTTCAGGAGAAGTGGTGACAACCACACATCAGTAAATGTTTAATTAAAATTTGAACAGGTGTTGCGATTTATGATCAGTATTGTAGAACGTGTAATTTCACAATACGCAAGCTTTAATTCGCGCACTTTGACGAGCACTGCAGGAAAAAAATTGTGCTATGTATTTGAGAAACCGCATACTACTATGGGACAAGTTTTACGTACGATTTATCAATGTGCAACAGCGTCGACGATGGTATGTAACGACGAGAGACGTAAAACGAAATACAAATCACATTTTAAACTTTTTCTGTGCATTTTCCAGAAGCTTTCTTTGAATCACACACTCCCTTGTCACGCTGCGTTGTGTGGCACACTACAAACTACTGAATTTTATGTCTAACATCTGGATATTGTTTGTAATGAGCACCGTCGCACAAAAACATGCACACGAAAGCTCCAGTATCCATGTGGTTGCACACTATGCAGACGCAAAAGAATTACCAGAGCACATATTGCCACTCAGAAATGGTATTTTTAGAAATGTGGAGTCTGAAGAGTTAGGGCATAGCATAGATCCTAGAAATCAGGTGCACCTTATCCTTCTGTAGAGTGCTCTTTCAATTCACAACTCAGCCCATGGGGTGTAAAAGTGTTAGAGGCAATTATGTGACTTGTCGTCCTGGGTGCAGTGGCGTAGCCACAGGTGGGCTTGGGGGGGCTCGAGCCCCCCCTACCTGCAACGGACCGACCCACACAGATCGTGCAAATCCGAGGAGAACATGTGGGGGGATCAGTGTGACGATCGCGAAAGTTCTTGCAGTTCATGGCGTCTATCTAAGCGGCACTCTTGAATGGTTTTCAAAGTATGAGCTTTTCATGTATGAGCTTTCAAAGTATGAGCTTTTCAATCTCGTGACACACCTCATTGGGCATGACAGCCTATACATGTAATCGTATTGTGAACGTCCAAATCAACTTCTTTTTTTTTTTCATCCGCAGTTTGCAGTGTGCACAATTATGTGTGTTGTCGCGCACACAGGATTAGTAGAGAGGGGGCGAGTTTTCGTATCGAGCCCCACCTACATTGGAGGCCTGGCTACGCCACTGCCTGGGTGACATCACTAGCCAGCCTCGGAATTAATTCCGTGCTCAGGAATTATGGTACAAATCACTTTGTATGTAGGACATGATAAGCAATATGTAAGTTGCAACCTTGTCTGCAGCATTCTCGATTGCCTCTTACCTTTACAGTTAGAGACACGTTACCAAACCATTTGCAAAGGGCACTCTTACAGGGGCCTTGTAACTTGATTTTTTAATTTATAAAATGTATAAAAATATAAGTATACAATATGTAATATGAAATTTATATTAAATAAAAAATAACCTTTATAAAAAGAATTTATCAAAAATAAATAAAAAGGCTTCATGGAAGCAATCTGTTAGCATACCCATTGCACATGAAGCACAATTATATATGCTTGGACATCAAATAATTAATCTTCTGAATCATATGTGTGGCTGCATACGAAATTTTTTATGCGCATGCTCTACCTTCCTATTCCTACATGTGCACACGAATAACAGTGAATATATGTGAAGTCGCAAATAAGCAACGCTAGACTCTACCATCATTGTGCCCCTTTAGCTTTTCCACATTTATGTCGGGTGAACAGGGAATATCTCACTAGAAAAGAAGACATTTGTGCATTGTTTGGCAAGCAAATAAATATATTTATCTACATTTTCCACCAATCAACAATGTTGTGACCTGGTGCAAATATTAATGTCAACAAGGAAAGTACTTACATCTTGTGCGATAATGTCAGGAACACAAAAAAGCTAGATTTGAAACCACTCTTACGTCGTAGTAGTAGTATTTGTGTGAAGCTACGCAATTCCTGTCCTGCAAATAATTTAAACCATATGTTTCATCTGCCAGCGTGATGATCCCCTGAAAACAATTCACACTTGGGGGGAACTACCGGTTCTGAAACCTATCCCTGATAGGTGTAGCCATCAGGGAGGAAACCCAAGGGCTGCGGTGGAAAAGACAAACACACACGGGATATGTTCTCACTGTGTATCAGCTGTTCTGGCTACTAAGAAGAACATGTTCCAAATTAATATAACATGGCTTGACATGACACGCCGTCGGAAGCTAACCAATAAAATTAGTAGTTAAATGTACAATACGTAAACACTTGCCATAACATGACAGTTTCCTTCCTGCATTCATGCGCTACCATTCAACCCACATAAACAATGTACTGAATTTTTTTATAGCATTACACGTCGTTTGACAGAACTTGAACAAGATTATATAGCACACGATAAAAGTAGAGTGAACATAATGTGCAGAAAAAATGGCTAGGAAGCAAGCGAGCTGGTGAAGATTATGCATATGTGAAACCCCCGAGACTAGGGAACATAAAGGGACGTGTTTGTGTCTGTCCCTTCGTGTTCCCTAGTCTTGGGGTTTTACATCATGCATAATGTGCAGCTTTCCATTCACGCTTAATGGCCGTAGCAGTACTGCATAAAGGCCACTGCTAAGTTGTGTTGAGAAACACCACTTTATGTTTGCCATGTCTAAATGAAACGTACCTGACCTGATCCAAATTAGCCGTTCTGAGTCTGGAACACACAAAGAGAAAAACGCAACACACGCCACAACATTAACAGATAGGCAAATGAGCTGTGGCGAGCTCCACCTTGGGACAAAGTCAACAAGTAATTCACCAAAAGTCAATGAGCGCCTGAAATGTAACATCTCTGACTGGTAGCAGGACGGTCCACGTTCAATTCCTGGTGCTAGCACTGACTGGCTTTTTCATGAATTATTTGTTGAAGTTTCGATGTGATTGAGAACCATTCGTCAACCATTGTATCCTCATGAGGTGATGAGGGTTTGTCATCCCAAAGAGACTCCCTTTCTGGCATGTGTCCTTATGGATGCTCATCACTGCAGAAAAAAAAACAAAAACAAAAAAAGAAAAAGCATTTAATGACAAGAAATGGATAGTCGTATTTACTGAATAATGATTGTGCACAACAGAAAGAAGACTTTCGCACAAAAGGCTGTACTTCTTGAGGTCTAACATCAAGTTACAAAATTCCAGAATAATATAAGACATGTTGTAAGGTAGAGAATAAGTAGAGTTATTGAGTTCTCGAGTTGAGTTGAGGGGGAGTTGTACCCCCTTTTTATTTTATTATAAATGATTGTATAATTATTTTTATGTCTGTACCAACCCTCGCTCTCTACATTACAACATGTTTTATATATTCTGGGATTTTGTAACTTCATGTTAGACATTAACAAGAGCAGCCTTGTGCACGAAAGTCTCGTCTCATTAAAATTTAGATGCTCTCAACAGTCTTCTCTCTGTTGTGAATCCCTATCGCAGCATACATGCACACTGCTGTTCTACGAACTGTGACTTTGCAGTAAGAGTATGGACTTTGGGTAAAAAGATTACACAGCACTGCTCAGGTATTTTTGCCTATCGAACAGTATGTACGTATGCAGTATGCACACAGTATTTGTGCACCGGACCCACTAAAAATGTAGTGAATGTGGCATTGCCCACGGTAATGCACCAAGTTGAACACAATTATTGTAGAATCCAGGTATTTTAGCTTACATGTCAAGCCAGCACCACATCCAGTGTGAAGTTGTGACAAATAAATAGTTTCCATTTTTCTTAGCTCTCAGAACACAGACAGTGAATTAATAAGAGTAGACAATGTTAACATGAATTCTGGGCTATTCTCCAATTAAAGACTCACAGCGAGTAAAAGCACCTTCCTCAATGGACGTTGATGACACCGAAAATTCTAAAACGTTATCAGAGGCGACATCAGCTTCGGTGTGTCAAAGGATTGTATGTCCAACAGTAATCCAGCTAACAGTAACAAAAATGTGCAAAAGACAAATTAACTGAACTAATGTAATGTACCTTCTATATCAGACAGTGAAGCTTGTAACACCCCATCCACAGGAACCAGTGTCCCGACAGCAAAAGTGCTTGAACTGGGAGATAGCAGCTAATCGAAATGGCGACCTTTGTTTTCCACCCTGAAAGCACAGGTTGTAACTTTGAGGGCAGATTTAAAAGTGGTGTCAAGATGCCTGCATGCAAGTGCACATGAAAGGTTGAACATAGGTGAATACTCAAATTATAACATCACATTGTCATACCTGTTGGTGGAGGTAGACTGCAACTAACGTATCAGCAATTTCTTCATGCACCAGATGCAAGCCAGATCGTGCTTCATATCCGCCTTCAGCATGCACCTGTGATAATTCAGAAGTTAGATTATCAATACTATTGTGTTGTTAATCGTGGTTTTATCAGAGTAAGCGCAGTAGGACAGCTGCACAATCGATTCATTAAGCTTGCTATTTTTTTTCTATCTGAACCTCGACTAACCTTTTTTGCTCTCGTTGTTTGCCTTCATCCTCCGTGGCACGTTCAAAATGTTGTGCGTCGGGCACCTCAGATTTTCATCAGACGATTTCGTGCCGAGATCCCAAATTGCCTCTGGAGTCGCGCGTAACCTCTGATAACATTCGTGGACGAAATCCTTGCAGTGGAAATTAGCAGGCACCACTGTCAGCCAAGAGCTTCGCACTGCTTGGTCTTTTGCCAGCTTATAATAGGTAACACTTGAATGCTCCGATGAATTGTTCTAACAGCGTAGCACCGTCGCATCTTCGACAACTTCGCCGTGGCATATCACGTATCATATCGCTCCATCCCATAAAAGGCAAAGTCAGAACAAGGAAGTGCACTTTCCAAACGGCGCCGTGCCAAAAAAAAATATTCACATGCTTTGTTTCCGACTTAGCAACAACATAACAGCTGTTCGCTTATGTACGATGCACAGAGGACGAAACGAAAGAAGCCAAGCGGCCAAGCCAAGAGTCCATGCCAAGCCAAAGACAGATAAACCGAGAGCAGTGACGTCGGTGCGCCCGTGCGCAGGGTTTGCCGACAGTCTGACGGCCGGGCGTGGGAACTAAAAAAACTGTTTTCTAAAAACCTACGAACAGTTGGAGCAAGATATTTCGCACACATATTCAGTGTTCTGTAACGAACACACAGCGCGAGTATCGCTCAGTTCTGCGGCACTTCAAAATCGGCATATCTGACCTTTAAGCACTTCTGATGGCGACTGTGTGATCCGCTTCTCCCAAAATCTGATTGCCACTTGGAAATTATTTCATATACGTTTGTGTGCCGTGTGTTACGAAGACTACGTGATTAGAAATGTAGACTTGGCCTGCACGTCATGCTCGTAAAATCTTTCGTTTGCATTGTGGCGTCTGATAATAGATTCGCTTTTCGCGAAGGCTTCGTATTATCTCCCAGGCACTGAACCCGAATGCGATTGTAAAAGTTGTCGCGAACGCTTTGAGTTATCCCGCCGCAATCAGTTATCTTGCCTTGTTTCCCGTTTTGCCATATCTTGGACGGCACATTTTTCCTTTCCAGTCATACAAACGGACAACTGTGCTGACAAAAATATTTATTTATTTTTTCCGTACTCCAATCGAGTTGCTTGTCAAAGACGCCTTTTCTTCTTCTTTTACTATGTCTGGGCTAGTGCAACTGATTAAGAAATATGATAAGTTTTCACATTAGATTAGTGATCCTTTTTGTAATCTTAGACTGACGTATCATGTCTCTAAATTTCAATGACGGATCCTTCTCGGGCAATTCTATCCTTCGGGTGTTGAACTTGTATAGAGTGTAGTCGAGTAAAACCTATTTGGTGGTCAGGTCTCATTCCACATGAGAATTCTTACACAAATTGTGGACTATTCGTTTCCTTTGCGACAGTGTTGTACCCGCTACCCGAAAAAGGTAGCGTAATACCGATACGCGCTACCTGAGCAAAAAGTAACGAAATCCCGATATCGTTACACGTACCTAAAAGTAGCGGAATACCGCTACCGTTACCCGTAAAAAGTAACGCGATACTTCATGCGCTACTTTTTATGAAACAAACAAACAGTATCGTTGATGACGTACTTCAAACGTCTTAAACTAATAAATAATAAAATAAAATAATATCTCAAAATAATAAATCGACGTCCAATGGAGGTTACACATCGTCGGTTGCCTGAAGGCTATAATTTGGGCCGTTTTTACAAATTTACTAAAGCCACTTTGGTCGATATTCTGCATATCTTTTTCTCTTCCTCTAAGAGAAATAAAACACACAGCAAGTCTACCGATAAGAGGCTCAACAGCTTTGTCACAAAAAGAACTCAGATTGCCCGGAACGAGAAGTTAGTAAACATACCATGGTGTGCTTTTTCAAATTGGACGTGACTTCCTTGACGCACAGATAAAGCTTTCCCACCGAGGCGCATAGTGGACATCTGAACACCCCGCTACCGTTTTCTTTCGCCTCCTTATACTCAAAGGTACTTGCTGTAGCAGACCATGGTCCCTCCATTGCAGCGGACAGGAAATGGCAACGGTCAAGCACCTAAGCGTACGTGGTGCAATGTCATGTGGAATATTATGACTCGCAGCTAGCGGGGACGGCCCCAGAATGCAGTAGGACTGACGTCAGAAGGCTAATCCCAAATAGGGAACTCGTGGAGGACACAGCCTCTTTGTAAGATAGAGGCGTCTGTGCCCTCCTTTTGGGCTATTTGCCAGGTCTTCGCAGAAAGAGATGTGATATTGGGCAGCTTGTTCGAAGGCAGGCAGAGTGGAGGAAGTGGAGGAGTAGCGGTAGCGCTCAAAGATTGCGCTACCGCAAATTTGTAACTGAAGTACTTCTTCGTTTCCAGTTTAAAAAAGCAGCGCGATCTCTACTCCGCTACCGAAAAAAGTAACGGATACGGTAGCGCCGCTACTAGTAACGGCGCTACGTACAACACTGCTTAGCGATCACTGTTCTGAGTCTAACCATGCTAAATGCAATGTGTTTTTCATTGTGATGCGAAGAATTCATTATGATGATGACAAAGATTACATTTATTGTTTCAGTTATACACTTGTTTATTTCGATAAATTACAGTTCTATTTCAAACTCTGAAGTTTTCGTTTGTTGTCTTCATTGATGAATTCCGAAGACATTAAATAGTTTATTCTGATTATTGGGCGCTAGAATCCAGCGTTGATTAACGCAGGCGCTATGTTGTCGCCGTGTTTGTATTGCTTCAACAACCTGCACTTTGTCGCGATGAACTTGCACAGTCTCTTATTGATGTTTCCTTTCTTTGTATAACGATTCTTGAATGGCGTACAAGAGAGGATTAGATGAAAATCGCCCGGTGGTCCACCACAATTGATATGTTTGTTGAGTTTCAACAGGTGATAATACATCAGACCTTGCACGACAATATTGAACTTCTGTCATTCGACATCGTTGCAGAGACTGGTAGAAGAAAATAATTGCGTTGACGAGGTATTGGAATATATCACGTGATAAGATTTTATGTACTTTTCATCTCAGATATGTGTAATTTCAACAAATCCGTAATGAATCGTACGATATAGACCGCTTGTATATGATAATTTGATCCGACTGCCTTCTTGATGGACGCAATGCCCATTGCAATGATTACAATTACATCTGGTCTAGTGTATTTCAATTCTTCGTTGGCAAACCTCAAAAACTCCGCCATCAATCCCAGTGGCCCTTCCGACGTTGATGTGCAGATATTTTTATAAGTATTGTAGATTCGGCATATAAATTCTTGCACCTTCAGTTCTGTAGTTTGTACCATTTCTCCGAATACGACCATGTCTAGGACGTATTGAAATGCAGCGATAATGAAATCGTTTCGCGGCTCCTCCTTTTCGAAGCAGTTTTTTATCACATCTTCCCATGACTTATGGTATCGAGTACAAAATCTGTCCATCTTTTCAATGTAGAGCAATTGTCACTTGTGTTTTCAAGTGCACATCTACACTTAATTAAAAGCATATCCATGTTTATTTTATTTATTAAAATTTTATTATCTGGTTTAGAATGCTATAATCTCCACCTGTCGTGAGAATTATTGTTTTGACTTTGTTTCAAGTATTCACTGGTCTGATACTCTATGAGTTGTGAACTTACTGCCTGAAATAATTATTGTCTTGCATTTGTTTCAATTGTTCACTCGATTGACATAAGTAAGTATCTCTAAGATTGGAATGCCTCATAACTCTGAGTTGCATTTCACATTTGATATTTCTGTGTGGTTCATTAGAAATTTCTGTCGCAAGATATTACAAAAATTGATGTAATTAAATTTGTTTTTCTTTTTTTGATTGAGTATCGTTGCTACCAATTAATAATTTGGACTTTCTCTACATCTTCAATAACAATATCGCATCTCTACAAACTTAGCCGACTTGTCAACCACTTTGACGAAAGATTTCCGTTTCAGGGAAAGGATGCGAAAAGATAGTGACCCCCGCGAGTGATATTGACATCTATTTGCGCTGCACAATAAAATATATCGCCTTTGAACTCTCCTATCTGACCTCTAGAGCGCCCCGTTTGCTGGACGAAGTAATATAGCCCCTAACACCTTGAGTGATAAAGCATGCATGGTGCTATGACCACATAGATAGAGACTTAAAGTCTCCCGGCTTTGAGGAAAAGAGTGAAAACAGTGCATATTTTCTACGTCCTGGATACCTCCATCAAGGTTCGTAGTGTTTGTTAGAATGAAAATTGTATATTGGTCGATTTTATGATGGTTCAGTGATTGATTATTTTCCTCTGTTTTTGTTTACGTGTCGCCGCGTGTTCCTCTGTTCTTCAGCATTAAGTCTGTGCTATTTCGCCTTTGATAGATTGATTAGCTATTATTTCTCTATGTGTTGGATGGTGCGCAGGTTTGGCTCTCTATTAATTGTAGCTGTTGATTGTGTTGTTTTTCGTTATTTCCTTACGTCTATGCTGTTCACTTAATAAGAAATTAAAAGTTGAGTAATGTTGGAATATGAAACTGAGATTCCCTATTGCGCTCGAAATGTTATGACAGATATTCACGCTATTGCAAAGATGGTTCTCACGTCTCAGACATTTTATAATACGACTTGTAATTTGATTGTCATCATATTGATTAAGAATAGCTTCTTTATAGTGGTATAGATTTTATTTCCTCTTGTCGTTCGTGTTCCGCGGTCTTCCATACATCTATCGGCACCCGTCTTCACCAATTCGGGGCATATATCATCAGATCTGGTTGTTGGTTAGGAGCGTGCTATGTGGTGAAGTTCATTTTTAACAAGTCTACTTTCTGATGAGTTTGATTTTTTCTTTTGATTTTCTGAATGACAGGTTACTCTGTTGTTTTGATTAGGAATACCTTCTTTGTAGTGGTATAGATTTTATTTCCTCTTGTGTTCGTGTCGTTCTTTGTTCTGTTTGTTGGCTAGGAGCGTGCTATGTGGTGAAGTTCATTTTTAACATGTCTATTTTCTGATGAGTTTGATTTTTTCTTCTGATTTTCTGAATGATAGATTACTCTGTTGGTTTGATTAGGAATATCTTCTTTGTAGTTGTATAGATTTTATTTCCTCTTGTGTTCGTGTCGTTCCTTGTTCTGTTTGTTGGCTAGGAGCGTGCTATGCAGTGAAGTTAATTTTTAATATGTCTATTTTCTGATGAGTTTGATTTTTTCTTCTGATTTTCTGAATGATACATTACTCTGTTGTTTTGATTAGGAATATCTTCTTTGTAGTGGTATAGATTTTATTTCCTCTTGTGTTCGTGTCGTTCCTTGTTCTGTTTGTTGGCTAGGATCGTGCTATGTGGTGAAGTTTTTAACATGTCTATTTTCTGATGAGTTTGATTTTTTCTTCTGATTTTCTGAATGATAGATTACTATGTTGTTTTGATTAACCAATGTAGTGGTATAGATTTTATTTCGTCTTGTGTTCGTGTCCCATAGTCTTCCAGGGTCTCTGCTGTTCACAGTTAATTATATACAACTATCAGAACTTCCAGCTATTGCACTGATGGTTCTCACGTATAGGAATATTATACATTTTATAATACAACTTATAATTTTGTTTATAATCATATTGATTAAGAATATCTTCTTTGATTAAATGTGGTGATCATTTCTCGTTTTGATATGGTGTAGCTATTATTTTCCCTACATGTTGGATGATTGGTTCTATATTAATGTTATGTGTTGATTCGAATTATTGCCTTATGTCTGCCCTATTCACTTCATAAGAAACTGACTAATTAAATTTGTGTCATGTTGGAATATTAAACTTAGCTATTGTGCTCGAAATTACTTACACCTATCAGATTCTAACATCTCAGACTTTTTATAATAGCACTTGTAATTTTGATTGTAATCGTATTGATTAAGAATATCTTCTTTGATTAAATGCGCTATCACTTCTGATTCATTGAAAACTTGTGATTACTGTTAATAAAAGTATTGTGTTTGATTTGTGATACCTATTGAATGCTAATGTATCATACCTGTAATAAGTATATTCTTTGTTACGTGTATTGTGTTCCTTCTATTTCAGATTTTCGGCTAAATTTTTCCCATTCACGCAGAGTCATAACATAATTCCTAATGACTTTAATAAATATATTTTCACTTGTACTTTTTGTATGGCTATCCTTTGCATGTAAACAGCCTACTGCACACCTGTTGTAGCTGGAAAAATTACGATTCAAGTCGACTCAGGCTGAAAAATGACGAAAGTCGGCGGCCCAGGCTGAAGGGTAAACGCGCACGCAGCCCTCCGGTCACGCTCCGCCCACCACAGCAGCCTTCCACCCGAGCGCCGCCCCTGTTATAGGTGGTGAAGGTTTTTCGGCTGGGTTTTTCTCCTTCACCTGATTGGCATCACAATTGGCACAATTCCCAGCACAATTGGCTTTAATAAATATATCTCAACTTGATTGACATTACAATTGGCATTAATAAATATATTTTCACTTGTACTTTTTGTGTATGACCCTTCTTTGCATGTCTCTGCATGTTATGATCGCGCGGACAACCCTCCGCACACGCGCCGCGCGGGGAAAAATACGCGCAGGGCTCAGGCCAGGGGTGCCGTAGTTTCGCCCTCCTGTAGCCTCGGCTCGCCCTCCTACTACTCCTAAATTTATGCAGGTGAGTCATTCTTTATCAAGGAATAAAGGCGTCCATTCTGTATATTTAGTTGACAATTATGAAGTGTTTTTTGCTCAAAACGAACACTGGAAGAAGGTTGTTTGGTCGCTCTTCCGAGGTTCAGTCGAACACACTTGCATTTTACCCAGCGGCAAGCACATTTTGAGTGCATAATATGCTTGAGAGAACATGTTACACTACACTGGTAGTGTTGTCATCAATATATGTGCGAACACTCGAGCGCTTTTCTGCATGCATTGCTAGCATGGTACACGGTGTTCTCTATACGGAAGCAAGTGCGCATTCATTTCTTTGAATTACCTTCGCGCACAAGTTCGGTATTACGTCATAATGAGACCAAGATTGTCACCCTTTTTCATGTATTGGTATTGTTTTGTGCTTTGGTTTGATGTGTGACAAAGAATCCTACGTAACGGTGGTGTGGCGCGACTTGAATACCGCCTTTGTGTCTTGAGCTATATCGTCTATATAATTTGTAGCGTGTGGTGCTATTTGTAGCAGTTTTTAAGGCAAAAAGTTGTCTCTCAATACAGATTTCCTCATGGGGCTACCCAGTGGATCGTCTATGAAGTGTGATGCGACTGAGTGTACAGGTAAGTATCGTGTTCCTCATCCACGGGTTTCTACTTTACAGGAAGGAACTACCTCAGTGCACGAACTGTGGTTAGCCTCTCTCAATTTTGCACATTTTCTTACATGTTCACATCAGAAACACACCTTACACCTCATACGCCTTAGGCTCCTTCACCCAGCAATATAATAATTATAATTCTTTTTAGAAGAGTTCCCCATATTCTTTTTAGAATAGTTTTTAATCTTTTTAATTTTTAGAAGATACAGGGATTGTGAACCCTGTTTTAAACTGGTGTTTTAACATTTGTCCAATGCATTTATTAAACAACACATTAATTTTTAACTAGTTGCATCCAAACCAATGTTCTGAAGTATTATGACCTTTGTTGTTGATGCACCATAAAAATTGGAATAATCGTTATCAATACAGGTTACTTCACAGCTGCCTCGACATACTCAAGAAATGAGTGCAGAACCTGCGTAGTGCCCAAAAACTTTGATTACCACAGCACCTCCAGAAAGTAAAAGCATATGTGTCACATGGGATTTTTAAAGGTACTCACAGATCTTAGCCGCCTCTTTAGTACACTCTCAGAAATTAAAACTTGTCAGGGAGCTGTGATAATTGTTTCAGTTAATAGGCACTCACATATATGCTATAAGAAAATTATTTCTTGAGAATGCACTACTGTTGATCACACTCATGCAGCTGTAGGTTTACCTTCGGCCTCTTGGAACTCTCTGTAGTTGCCTTAGCTGCAGGAGGGGTGTCCTCCAGCATGTCAACTACTTGCAAAAATCTTGACATATTTAAGATTATGACACAGTTTGAAGGATTTCAATTCAGGAAATTTGCAGTGGCAGGGCCTGCCAGAGTGAAACCTACTGAATATTTTAGGGTGTCGAAGTGGCGGTTCCTTCAGGATAGGAATATCTTAGATGGGAGAAAAAAGCATGAGATTAACAAAGTGTTGTTTGCATTAAGCAATTTGTAATACACTGAACATATAGGCAGCAAAACAAAAATTTAAAATTCAGCATGTATGAAAATTGGGTGCAACAAATTTACATAATGTACCTGTACATTGTCATTCCTGAGATATATATTGTCATTGCAGGGAGGTCACAAAACAATAAATGTATTGTTTTGTCACGTCCCTGCACATTCATTGTATCTTGAAATGCATATATGCAAGAATAAATGTTGAAATTGAAAAATGTATATTCTCTTTATTCATAGAACATAACATCACTTATCTTCTTTACAAAAGCATATCGTGTTACATCTTTGTCACGCAGAATGCACAACCAAGAAAGCCATCTTCCACTAAACATTACGTTTGACATGATTCAGTTGATATCATTTCATAGACAGGGTACACCAGTGCTCCAGATTCAAGCTCCAAATCGTCATGTTGCAGTTTGAAAACCGTACATATGAAGTGCAAGAGAGCCCTCGCACATTAAAATGTAAGATGGGAGTCACTGTTAATGCAAAGTGACTCCTATGAGAGAGACTGACGCTGAAGAAAAGTGTGCAAACTGCGGAAAATGTCATAGAGAAGGTCTTCAGAAATCATACCTGGTTTCACGGCAGTGTTACCACACTCCCTTTTAGATGACGATGATAATGACCGGAGTTTCCGATGTGCAGCTGCATTTTTTGCAACGTGCTCCACATAGCAAGTGGATGGCAAGCCCCCGTCCCTACGCAGCTTTGTTCACGCTGCAGTTCTATTCAGCAAAAGCATGTGAGTACGCGAGAAGGGCATTCAATTTCACCTGCAAATAATCAGAGCAAATGAAGGAAGAAAAAAAAAAGAAGTGATATACTTCAAAAGGAGAGTCTTGTGTCTCAAGGAGGTGTTATCACTACCAAGTAACTTGATTTAAGTTTACATTAATACCTAGATTAACTGGCCTAAGCGTGATCTAATTGCGTGAAGTAATTGTTTGGGATGCTTCGGTGTGTTCATATTTGCGAGGCATTACGTCGAAGACTCCACTGTCGTTCACTAAAAGACCCTTCCTTGCTTGATATAAATCACACTAAACGCATACGCTTGTCTAAAACAACGGCTGTGATTCTACGGGGCGATTGCTTTCTACCATGCGGGTATATCCTTTCTGGGACCATTCTTTGTGGAACAATTTTTGTCCAGAACGCAGCACGGGATATTATATACATGGTTGTTGTTAACCTCACATCGTTTCTTATTGAAATATTGGCTGGGAAACGTGCTGTAGTACAATCCCCAGCGCTGCACTGCTGTGACGGTCTAGTTTCGGAATGCAAAACATAACGTAATTAAGAATCGGACGGCAGGACAGCTGTGAAACGCTGTTAGGATACATCAGTATACTGGCACCTTACAAAATTGTGTGACGACAAACAACGATCAACGCCTGCAGCGCAATAAATACTCACAATCTCCGTTGCCTCCCACTATTTTCTATGGGCACACACTGCCCTTTAGGGCCTCCCAACATGGCGGCCCGAAAGCACGCCTCTCCCCCACGAGCCCCTCTCCCATGCGCGATCCAGCATAGGGTGTGTTCGTTTATTGGACTCGAGCGACTCGAGAGCCATAGTCATGACGTAGGCGAGTCGGTGACGTTTCACCCTGCATTCTCGCCTCGACTCTCGAATATGCGAACAGCGCGTGTCGTCTGCTAGAGCTGGTGCGCCATGGAAGCAGACGACGCTTCTCGCGGTGTCCTTTTCTACTCTCTTCAAATTGTCGCCGATATCTTCTTTAGCGACGACAACGACGATGATATCAACATAATAAGATCGTATCGAGCTGCGGGGTAAGTGAGGGCAGCTTACTAGGGTGGGGGAAGGGGGATACGTTTAATAATAACACAGCTTACTGGGTTGCGCAATTGCTAACTGGTATGAAAGCACACAAGCGTAGAGTGAAGCAGCACTGCAAAAATGATCAACGTATATATTCATGCAGCCGTGTAAGCATTCCAAGAGTGAGCCGGTATTCAGAGGAGACTGTTCCCCGGATGACAGCAGAGACAATTCAGTCTCACTTTCGGCTCACAAAGGCAACATTGGCACGACTGTTGGATGTCGTGGGCCCACGGTTGGCCCACGACGTATCAACTCCTGGCAGACCGCCTCTCCTGCCGGAAAAACAATTGATGGTGACCATCTGGAGCCTGGAAAACATGGAATCGTACAGGTACACATGCAACACGCAATGACAACGATAGCGACATACGAATTAAATATCGGGACAGTGGGTGGGCACACTTAGGATTTCTGCCAAACGGGAGTGAAGGCGGTCTTCATCCCCTGACCCGAGTTGCCTGAGTATGCTTAGTTCTTGTTTGTCTCTCTCTCTCTATTCTCTCTCTCCCTCTTTTTTTTATTGACCTATATATATATATATATATATATCCTTTCAGATACTGTGTACAATCTGAATTGAGCATATGTGTGAAATACACGATACCTTTCGCAGGCATATCTCAATGATGAGGCTACACGTATACACGAAATGAGTTATTTCGGTTCAAAATTTTGTTAGAGGCCAAAACCACAGATGTTGATAAAAATACATGTCCATTGGAATTCCCTTACATGCAGGACAGTGGCTGACCGCTCTGATATCTCCAAGGCGACAATCTTCTCATCCATAAGGAGGGTGGGGCAAGTGATGCTAGACACCGCCCCGCATTTCATTTCATGGCCTGGACCTGCACGAGCAGCCGCCATAATTGAAGGCTTCCAGAAAAAGGCATCTGGCTTTCCTGGCGTGCTTGGGGCAATCGATGGTTGCCATATTCAGATACGAGCACCAAGCAAAGACCATGTCTCCTACATAAATAGGAAAGGTTTCCACTCGATCTGCCTCCAAGCTGTATGCGACCACGAACTGCATTTCCTGCATTGTTATGTCGGTGAGCCAGGATCCATGCACGATTCACGTGTTCTGAGAAGATCAGAGCTCAGTGAAATGCTCAAGAAACCAGAACTTTTTCCTTGTGACAGCCACTTGATTGGTGATGCCGCGTATCCGATAGGACCACATCTACTTACCCCTTTCCGGGACAATGGACATCTTGGTCATTTGCAAACTAGATACAACAAAAAGTTTTCAAAGACTCGAGTTACGATCGAAAGAGCTTTCGCGCATCTCAAGAATAGGTTCCGGAGGCTCTACCGTATCGAAACAAAACGGCCAGACATCATTGTCCTCGCTGTTATGACTGCTTGTGTCCTGCACAATGTATGTCTTGTGTGGGGCGACACAGTCGATGAGCCACCCGTAGAACAAGACCTAGAACATGACCCAGGGGTCCCATGTGATGATAATACGAATCGTCAGGGGGAGCTGAAACGCGAAAGAATTGCGCGCGAGCTACTGGCTAAATGAAGGGTGTTAGTCTTACTGTTAACCTACTGCATTACCCAGTTTTGATGATCTGGTACTTTGTTTGTATATTGAACTTTCGTCTTCTCTACTTCTTTGTGGCACAATAAACAAAGACACTGCTGCTCTGTGTGCACCATGAAACGTTTGTAAGAGCAATACTATAGCCATAGATGATTTATTCCCAATAGGTATTTCAAGGTATATTGCAGGTACATCAAGGCTGCTCCAGCTACTTTCACTTTCGCAGAAACCCCTCAAGGATGTCATTCATACGCTTAAGTTGTGCAGTGCGTTCCCTGTCAAGCTCTATGCGATGCCTTAAATATTCTTCAAAAGCTTCATCTCCTTTTCTTTTTTTCTTGCTGGTCCTCTTTTCCTCCTGTTCCTTGTTGCTCTCATCCGTGTCATCGTATGTCTCGAGAAACTTCTCGTCGACATGCGAGCCGCTTGAGCTGCTTGCTGTGGCAACTGGCTCACCCACCCGTGTCTTCTCGTATATGTCATCGAAGTCTGCCAGGTGCGTCCAGGTTTTTCTGCATATGTCAAATAGTCTGTGTTGTAATACAAGCTTCATATATAAATTACTTACCTATCATTGCCACTCTTTTTGTTGTGGTCTGTAACTTCTCTGTACTTCTTTTTAAGTGCCTTCCACTTGTATTCACATTGTTTCGCATTTATGCTGTACCCGCTTGAGGTCAAAGTGTCAGCCGCCCTAAGTAATTCGAGCACACAGATGCAGATTGGGTTGAACAGTCTCATGCTGACATAATGTCAACACTTCCATTCTGAAACTTTTCACAGTTGCCATACCTGCCCCAAAACACTCTAGTGAAGCATCCGAAGCCATTCCGGCTTTCCTCTTCTGCACAGCACGCGATTAGGAGCTTGACGGCCTCTTCTGACCATTTGAAAGCAAGCGAATGGCCAGCCGCAGCGTCGTCTGGAGAGCTATTGTGCCTACAATTTGGCATATACACGATGATATTGCGAGCTGTCTTCCGTACAAAACAACTGCTGTCATGCTTAGCCATACCGCTAACAAATATGACGCTTGCACGCTACTTTGAATTAACTACGAAAAAGCAATAGGACAGTATATTAATATAAGCCGTTCGTAGTGCGAACCATAGGCGCCGACTGCGGGGGGGCGCGGGGGCCCTTGCCCCCCCGGAACATGAACTAGGGGGTGCGCCGCCTCTCCCGGAAAGTCCCGCTAAGAGACTGACACCAACCTTTGGGGCTCGGCGCGCCCGGTTCAAAAGAGCGAAGGGGCACCAACCCAAAAATGCATCTTGCAATTTGTAAAATATGTATCCACCCACCATACTCATTATCACAGTAGAAGTTGAGGCGAAGAAACACAGAGGATGACACAACACATAGCCTGAATTTCGCCCAAAGCAATCAGATCAATGAAACGAAGCAGTCGAAAAGGTACCAGCAGCTGCCAGTGAGGTGTAACGGTGTAACGTTCTCTTCTTCTTTTTTTTTTCTTATTTTCTTCGCCTTTCACTTTTTTTTAAATAACACGCCGACATCCATCTGGCTTACCTTTCCTTTCTTTTTTCTTTTCTTAATAAACATATCCCCCCCCCCCCGCCGCCAGAGTACTTCGCGGTGCACCCTTGCCCCCTCCGGGAAAATGAAATCTCTCCGCCTCTGGTGCGAACCCTGAAAACGTATCTGATATTTTCATCAGGATATACAAAAGCAGAGGAGCTCAGTTGAACCTCGCGTTGGCGATTACGAAGTACTGCCAAACACTTACTATTTGCTACTTTTAAATGGACGTTGGCGACGTGTGTAGTAGCCTCCTCCATCGTAGGAAACGGCATGTCACAATAGCCGCATGTGTATTTTTCATTTGCCATTACCGAAAGTTTAGTTTGAACCGAGTTTCTTGACTACAAAGCGCGCTCTAAATTGCAGACGACACCTACGTCATCGACTCCAGCGACCCGCACAAGCGGGAGAGTCGGCGAGAGTGAACTCTCGGGCGCCTCTAGCGTGCGGCTGGTTAATTTCAGAACGAGAGTCGTAACGTCACGGGAGCCGCCCTTCTGGATTTTCGCCCGCCAAGAGGCGACTCTTCCGACTCGCGAGTCGCTCGAGTTCAATAAACGAACGCACCCATAGAGATCAGTGGCCCGCTCGCATTTCAACAATACAGCCACAACATCAACAGCGTTAGTTACGCATTTTACACTGAATAAATCGTCGACGTCGAAATAGAAAATTCCGTTAAAGATTTTAACATTAAAATCGTCAATTCACTATTCTTCTTACTTGACGGAGTACGTTCGCAGGTGCACATCGAGCGGAAATCTTCGCAAGATGTGCGGACGCTGTGGATGAGTGGATAAACGACGACAACGACGACAGTGTGACGAGCCTACGAGCCCGCCACTGACCTCTTAAAGGGACGGTCTCGTACAGCCGGGGCGATCCCGAAACTTAGCCAAAACTAGCTTCACGAGTACTGTACATATACAACCGTCAAAGTTTCATTCGGAATAATCAAGTCGTTTTCGAGGAATTTGACGAAACGTGCCGTAATAGCAGACGACGAAAGCCGCGCTTCTCTCATGCATACGTCACGTATGACGTCGGCCTGCGGGTACGTCGTCGTTTTCATGGTAATTGTAACTTGCAGAAGCACTATGGTGAGCTAGAATGACTGGTGTGCTTACCAGCCTATCCAATGCATGGGAGCGCTTGGTCGCGGCCTTGGCACTCGACCACGTGCGATTGTTTACATGGATGCGCTGAAGCTCGCTACCCGCCTTGCGGAAGGATTTTTGTGGCGATCCGAGGTACTCTTCTGTTTCGTATCACGTGCCCTTTCCGTGAAATGCAGAGGATCGCACCGCGCCGGCCGAGAAACGGAACAGTGTCGATGGGTGGTTTATCAAAAGCATCACGAGCTCAGTGCAAGGTCGTTGCTTGCTGAGGTTATCTCTCACTCTCTTGCAATTGATAATTTGTTGATTGCAACAATGATCATAAGCGATGCAACAGTGGTCGGTCTGTGCATATCGCCGTATTCTCGCTCAGACTTGAGGGATATTTGCGCTTCGGGGAACCCTTCGAGTAGGATTGGCAATGCGTTGGGCGTTCGCTCGCAGCGCGTGCACGAACTATAAGCAACTTGTACAACTTGTACCCCGCCGAAAAGCTGATAGCCTCCTCAGACGGAATTGTGTCCGTAACCTGACCCCAAGCAACTGAGGGTTTTGGTAAGGGGGCCTCTATAAATCACTGATTGTAAAATACGCGTACAGTTGGTTAGACGAAGTGCAATGGCTATTCTAACCGTGCTTGTTTTCTCGCATTCCAAATCGGCTAGCGCATAAGGACCGCGTCCAGGCGCAAGTATGCAAGGATTGTGTATCGAAGGCAAGGGAAGGGCCGTTACAGGACCTCACAGTATTACCCGAAACAGCACGCTTTCAATAGAGAAAGCAGCAGCAACAAATCGTATATTTTCTCATTTCACACAGTTTTCAGAAACCGTTTCTCGCAGAGATTCACAGGGTAGAGCGCATGAGTCGGATTCGTGCGTAGTGCAAGAATTGAGGGTTTGTGATGCGTATTCTTTCGCGTTTTATTAGGCCGGTAAGTGGCCGGGATAAGTAGGGAAGCGCACCAAGTGTGCGGATAAACAGTTTTCCACGGTTTAATCACGGGTCAGATAAACCCTCGTCGCTTCGGACATTGATCGGGTGACAAACGTAGGACCGCGCAGTGCTTTACAGACGATTGCCTCATCAAATACCGCGATCATATGTACTACACCGCAATGTAGTTGATGCGATATAAATTACATCTAAGCATGCGACATTATCTTCACTTGTTATCCCTTAACGATAAGCAACCCGACGTTTCGTTGCTTTTCTATTCATCCTATCCTGAACCCCTTAGCTGGTGTACGTACAAGTGGAAAGAACTTCGGCGATAATGTGCCTGCTGTTCACAGTCACATCATAACTACTGCTTGTTGCTGGCTATTTTCAAGAAATAAGACTCCATGTAAGAACCGAAGGAAGTGTGTTTCGGGAATCCACTCATTGTCTTAGCCCGTACTTGTGTGTGTACATCTCGCGCTTTTTTTATTGTACACACCAGCATATAAGGCCAATAAAATTTCTTTATATATAACGGGTTTGTTGAATGCCAGTATTCAAAAGCAAGCAATGGAAGAGCGTCGCTAAAGTTGGAAGTAAGAACGACAAGATAAAATCGGCAATAAAATAAACATTATACCGTCCTTGTTTTCCGAATATTCACCAACTGAATGAGTGAAAGTGCGGGTAGTCAGATAACAACGCCGAATTTCTTTAAATTATGCAACAGCTTCGTTTGCAGCGGACACAGAAAACTTTTCTTTAAGAACGAAGATGACGAAAATAGCAGCCGCGCACGGCGTGTATGATGATACCTGGGGCGCGTTCCCGGCGACTGCGCCGTTACGCCGGTTCACAGTGGCCCCGCCCTCGTCGGCACGGCTCAGGCCGCCGACGTCTACTTTGAAATGGCCGGGAACGCAACCGTCGCGTGGAGAGAAATATCGCGTCGGCGCCACACCTCAAAACGATGCTACTCTCAACATCAGGAGCCTGCTGTAGGTTTCCGAAAACTCTGAAGAAATAGTAAATTTACTGCTTCACGTATTTTTGGCTACATACTTTTGCTTCTCTGTGGAAAACAGGAGCACACATATGACGTTCTGGTAATGTAGTGCACAGAACAAATTGTTTATCATATGCTAGCCAATGAGAGCACAGCGGCAAGGCGCCGTTGGCGCCGTGCTGTCTGCCGCGTTCGTTTCATGCGTCCCGGTCGTGCATATATGTTCCTGCTGCTGCCCGAACGTAAAAAGAAGCCTCGCGTAAGTACGTCATTCCATAAATTACTGCTAGTAGTGCTTAGAGGAAGCAATTGTTCAGTGTAGGCAATCTTGTGGCGTAGCTAAAGTTTGTCCTGTAACTTCGAAGCAGTTGTTTATCAAGAACCGCAGGCACGGGCTGGCGGTTGCAAATACAAGTGGGGGTCATTATTAGTTACATTGTAACACTATAGTACACAGGAAGAAAATGAAGGGGTGTTGTTGAAAAATAATCAGGCGATCATACTTCTTTCGCAGCTATGGCATCCGAAAGGCAAAAATTGATGTTATTATCTTTCTTGGAGGAGACACCGGCTCTGAGCAACAATCGGTCATTCATGGAAGGTGAAACGGCGATACAAAGAAAGAAGAAATGGGAGTACATCGCAGTTTCTCTCAACTCTGTTGGCACTTTTCACAAAGATGGAAAGGGATGGCAACAAATCTGGAGGGATTGGAGATACCGTGTCCGCTGCCGGGTCCGCGCAATCATGAGAAAAATGACCGGGACAGGCGGAGGAAGTGGCTACGTCGTGGCAGAGCCGGGCGCCGAGCCTGACCGAAACGAGAGCTCCAATATTGTGGACATATCATCGCAACTACCTGGCACTGACAGTCGAGTGATGGCGCTGATTGGGTGGGACAGTGTGTGCGGTATACCAGGCGGTGTGGAAGTGTCCTTACAGGAGAGGTGATCCAACCTGTAGCTGCTCTTATGGTGAGGCATCGTAGGCCTAGCCCAACGTAAAGCTATGTGCATGCTCATTCCATTAATGTTACGCTGCATGAAAAAGAGCAAACTATATTTGTTATCCAATGACCTCCAGGCACCTCCAGTATCATTGCCACTGCCCACCTCAGCGGAACCAACAGAGCAAGTATGCATGATGCCCACTGTAATGCAATTTCCCCAACGACATAATCCTGTCATGTACCGCAAATGGTATTATTTCAGGTTCTACATGATGTGCAAATCTCTGGCAGCAGCACAGCCATTCCTTCAACAAGTGGGCAAGCAGCCTCAAGCAGCACTGCAAACGTTACACAGCGACTGGCAAATGCCAGTACCAGCGGAATCAGCACCCAAGTTGTCGATCCGCCGCTGCCAGCCCCGAATGGCAGTCAAGGTCCCTCAGGTGAACGAACAGGCACAAGGCGATGCCGGCAGAGACGTAGGAGGGTTCCACCTCCCATTATAAATCAGCTGTTACATGAACAAGGGAGGACGACAGAAGGGCTGAATCGGCTTTATGAGGTAGTGCCAAGTACATAACGCGAAACAGGTTTCATTGCATAATGTTTATTTGCTTCAAACAAGTAATCACTCCGTCTGGCTCCAAACTGTAGACAAGATGGAACTTTTACAGGAAGTTTTCTTTCAAAACAAGGAACTGCACACCATGGGATAGAACATCTCAGTAAAACACCTTTTTTTACATGTTGTCACACATAGGTAGGGTCCTGCGCTTTCAGTTTTTATTTTTGGACTGATTCGGTGTATGTTTTTCGGTGTTTTTCCTGGCGTGTACATGGTTTACCCGACAGTTACCGGCGAATAGAAATCACAGTTTTTCACATTTTTCAGAACCATCGAATTGGAACACTTAATGTGGTCGCAGGTTATCCAACTATAGCAAATACCAAGAAAAGAAGATTAATAAAGGAAAGTCTGCTTGGCATGTTGGAATGTTAAGCTGGGCATGTGCAGCAATTTATCTCTGTCACCGTTCCTGAAATGTCTCTCTCTATTTGTCTCTATTTACCCGGCATATGTTTTTCGGTGTTGTTCGATTAAAACCGAATACGCAGAACCATACACATAGGTAACATCTTTTACGCAACCCTGCTGATGAAAAGATTACAATCTTTAAAAAACAATCTCCCTGATCAGTAACTTTTTTTTACCTTGTTACCTTCGATGATGCAGTAAATCTTCCAATGCCATGTTACAGGTTCTGTCCCCCGTGGCTGAGTATTTCAAATATATGCTTGACAAAGAAAAGGGGAAGGACTCACGCCAGCAAAGTGAGTAACACACAACATTACTAAATGGTTATCGCACAGCTGTGTTTATCTGAAACAGCCTGAAATCAGTTGGTCCCTGACAAGCATTGCACGATCCCTTTCAGGGGACTCCTCCTCTGGATGGACGTACGAGTAGTCCTCGTGTTCACTCTGCACTTCATACGTGCTGTCAAGACTATCGCACAGATTATATGCCAGGCACATATTGTGGAGAACTGCACATGCTGTGATGACATTACATGAACCATCTGGTGCAAAGTGTAGTGTCCGGTACCGCTGCAGACATCGGAACCTCATCTTTAATACACCGAAACACTGTTCGATGCGCACACGCGTCTTGCCATGAGCAGCATTGTATGCACTTTCTTCCGGTGTCACCGGAGTTCTGACAGGGGTCATGAGCCACGGTTCCAACGGGTATCCGCTGTCACCTGCACACAGAAAAGGGGGTCCATTAGGATGTTTTGTGAAAGATTTCACTAACTGCCCTCTTAACAGAACCTTTTTTTGAAGAACTTAACTTTATTTTGGGCATTGAACACTTTTTTTTTTAACTCCACGGGTTTTTTGTCTTGACGCATGTTGTTCTGTGCTTCCATATATCTGTTTGCATTGTTCCTGTTTATGTTACGATATATTGTGCATTTTATCCTCTAGTCAAACTGGGCTTTGTGTAACAACGCAACTTATGCTTTCCTGCCCATGTTCATGTAACCAAAATATGTTTGAATTTAGTACAATTCTCGTTATAGAGTTCACCAGAGGTTTTAATGAATACTCATGAATAAAACTTCATATGTTTTGTACAGAAAGCACCAGAAATTTTCCTGACAGTATGTGCTTGTGTTCATCTGTCACTTGTGACAGTCTAGCGCTGTTAAGCGATGCATACTAGCAATGACACATGCTGTTAGCAGCATTCACCGTTGTTAATAACGTTGTAAATAATGTAGTGTGGCTGCTCACCAAGTAGCCACTCTCCAGATCCAAAGATGCCTGTATCTGCTGCTTGACGAAGCTGGCATAAGCTCCACACTGATGCATCATGGCAGCTCCCAGGATATCTGGCATTTAGGTACAGTATCTTACGCCCAGCATCACAAACCTGATCAAAAGTGATGCACGCCATTGTATATACAGCCATAGTGATGAAACTTGCAGGAAGTTGCATGTTGCCGTACAGCTGTTCACTCTACATAAGCTGCATATATCACAGACATTAATAGAGAAAAAAATGGCTAGGAAGACGGACAACAACAGACTACAAGGTAATAAAAATACAAACAAGCAATAAGCGGAAGGTACTACAAATGCAATAAAAAGGAAATATGACGCAGATGCCTGGTGCACACAATTGAATATACGTATTACTCACTGCCAGCACATTGATAGCGTGATAGCCCTTATGGCAGTAGTAGTTTGCATCCACAAACCGTGGATCTGCATGACTGGGTTGAATTATTGCCACTTCAGTGCCGTCAATTGCACCTGCAAGTAAATTTTTAGGAACTGTTCGGTTAAAATTTGAGGACCGTTCGGTTGACACTCAAGTGCACCCCAACATATTCTACAGCAGTGAGTACGTTGACACTAAATGAAACGAGTAACACTCCCCATTCCCCAAGTGGTTATCAGTTATCTAGGTGCATTAAAATACAAAACTATTCAAAGAATTTCAGCGAAACTTCAGAAAGGTCAGTACATCGTACTCGAATGGAACAGCGTGCATGCTGTTTTACCATAGGCCTCACACAAGTAAATCAGTGAATTGAGGGCAAACATGGCATCATTAGAATATCAATTTTAGAGCTGTTGAGTGTCAACTGGAAAGTTGCAAATTACCTTTAGGAACCCCAAACCCAGTTTTTCGAACTAGCAGCCCCAGTGAGGCTCAATATCGAGGATAATATACTGCGCATACGTGTTTAAATTAGCAATTGACCTTACCAATACAGCCTGGAAAGCCTGCTATTTCATAGAAAGCACGCTTGATCTGCAGCTTTTCTTCATCTGTCGTGGGGAACCTCATGTATCTCGTAGCAAGGTTGTTCACAATTGCAAGGCTAACTTCATGCAGTGCCTCAGACACGGCATGCTTGCTGCACACAAATGTTTATTCTTTGGCAATATTGCCGAGGAAAGCACCAGTAGCGTAGAAACGCAACGCCATTAGGACCCTCTGCTCCACTGTGAGGGTTGTTTGTCGCCATTGCTGCGCTGCACAAGATTTCAATAATCAGACAGTTGAAGTGAAGAGAGAATTCTTGAGCATCATATGGTGTTACAGCAGGTCACGCACTTATGCATAATGGAAAAAAATACAAAACAAAGAAAACAAATACATAACAAGCTGCACAGTTGTGTATGAGCATTATTTAGTCGTGTTTCTTCTTCTCGTCGTTCCCTGGCTTCAGATTTTCTTTTTTTTTTCTTTATAAGTCTGCGCCACGAGACAATCCTTCCAACATTCTTTCGGCATACATTCCATCAGACCTGAGACCAGACCTGAGGGAGCAGACATCGCAACAGCGCTTGGCTTAACGACTCCACCAGACGACGGCAGTGCCAGTGACATCGTGGAGACCACAAGGCGACACCTGACGAACTGGGACAGACTAACAGCGAGTGCTCTTCGCGCAAAACCACACAACGGACCAACTTAGCGACTCTAAATCATTTGTATTTTTTTTCTTCCTTTTATTTTAGTGCCGGTGGATCCTGACAGGGAAACTGCCCCGACTCAAAGGGGACAAGGCACAACCTAAACCTAAACCTAAACCTATCACATGTACACATAGCTACATGTCGAATTATGTACTTGATACAAATTCCAAAATTCGCTGTACTAAGGTGAAATCACAACGGAAAAACAATATTTCGATTGTCCACACACAATTTTGACCTTCTACGTACCTGTAAAATCAACAGCTGCAAATACCTACCTCGCTGAAGGTCTCCTCTGACCGCTTCACACACCTCTCTTGCCGCCTCCTTTGACAGACGAAAGCGAGCCACAAAGTCTTCGTCAGATAAATCAGTAAACGCGTCTCTGTGAGGACGGAATGAGCGCGTTGGCTCAAGAAGATCAATGCCTTCATCAGCGAGCAGCGCATAGATAGCAGCCATTTTCACGACGCACGGCGAATATCTTTGCGTAGGCCATCACCCTCTCACAAAACGGTGACCCGCGTGCTGCGACGCTACGAAGCCTGACCGCCGGGAACGGCGGTTTTCTCCTTCGCCTACGAATAACACCACGTGGTACGGCTGTCGCCCTGGAGACGACGATATACAGCGGGAGACGATGTTGCCAGGAACGCGCCCCTGATAACAGCGCGACGATGTCTTTCTGGAAATGATAAAGATTAGTGAAATTACGGGGGGTAACCCTGAATGCTGTATCAAAATAGGACGGTATACACTGTCTGCGTAGCATAAAAGGTAGTGGATACTACCGAGCGATCTGCCTGCCTGTCTGGCGGCACATGCTGCTCGGGCGGGAGGGGGGGGGGTGACGTTCTGGGCCGACTTCATAGGCAACTGAGCTGACATTTGTCTTAAAGTGTACGAGGAAAGCCAAGCCTCAGACAGCACAGCTTCCTCCGAGATTCGAACCCGGGTAACCTCCCAGTCTCGGCATGCCATGTCAGCATAAAGGGCACCTCACATTCTAACACATAGTGACCCCCAGCACCAGGAGGGACGCCGCAGATTTACCAGCGTTCAGGGAGTGGCCCATACTTGACCCCCTTTGGAGTTGCTGGTTCTGCTGAAGCTATCTTCCAAAATTTGGGCGGATTTGTTAGGAAGACATCTGCTCCTGAGCACTAAAGTTATGAAAGTTATATATATATATATCTCTTTTTATCAGTCATGATGTACTTTGCAAACTTGGCTGCTCTGTGGTGGCGTCCATGAAAGCAAAGTACAGGTCACTGCTCAGCACGGAGCGAACACTGAGAACTGTTGCGCTGAGAATGCGCCGCCGTTTTGAGAGACGCTCACCTCAGCCAGTATAAGACGAGTCTATTCTGCCGGAACTGTTTTTGTTTTCCCCTTTGGTACGGGTACGAAATTTACAAAGCCGGGAAAAGGGGTTTCGGTAAAGCCGGGAAAGGGAGAGAGCAGTGACATAGTGTATAAACCCTGTTCTGAAATCGTAAGCAAAAACCATTGCTTCTACGACGAAGGTATAAAAGAGACAGTGTTCCTACAGGATGCGACTTTCTGCCTAAACAGGATCTCACCTTCTACTACCTCTAGTACGACAAATACATAGTACACCCCGACTTTTGCTTGTCAAACGACGCGATTACATGTTATGAGGTAAATAAGGAGATGTTCTTCAGCTTGCATAATTTGATGTCAAGAATTGGCTGAGGTATCTGACTGATTTTCCAAATACTCTGCATCTATTAGTATATGACGCTGTTTTTGGAAATGGCGCCTTAAACAAAACTTCACGGCCATGAGTATGGAATGAGTTGTGTGACTTTCAGAGCGTGTGTCACGATGGTCAGTCTGTCGCGCCCAAAACTTTATACATTGTGCACTAGTGTATCATTGTATTATACCACAAGCGCATCATGTTGGATTGTACAACAATGGCGTGTAACACATCCTGCAGCCAAAATTTTAGCAGCCTTCCAACATGTCTCAAACCGGAGGTATTTTATTACCAAACAGGGACTGGGCATAGACAGACAAGCACCAAGCGGCAAACCAGTATGTACTTTTCTGTGAATGCAAACTACTTCAAGTATACCTTCATGACTATCGAAGTCACTTCCATGTACATTAATTTATACATAAAGTATCTGTGTGATGTAGCCAAGGAGACTGGAATGAAATGCCTTTGTCCTACCTCACAAAACATGTGAGCTTCACACAGAATTGTACATAATGAAAATACTCTACTCAAGTTACTTTACTTTAAGTGCTTTCGGAAGTAACTTGATATCTTACAAATACTTTTAAAAGGCAGTATTTATTATCTTGACTTCAATACTTTTTAGTATATATTCAAGCTTGCAGCAGTGAAAGTCCACTCCATTCTTCCCTTTTACTTATTTATTTCTTTTTTCTTTGAGTTATATATGGCCAGGCGAACACCCTCTCGAATAAAGTATGTAACTACAAGGTCACTAATTACCTAAAATTCATTTATTAACCTCTTTAATTAGGGGATTTCGCGCAGAAGCGATGTAGCAGAACCAGAGATATTCCTTATCCCCCGAAGAGAATCATCTCCCGATTATCCCAAGAAGGAATCGAAAGGCATTGAAACACTGCCTTTACCGCAACATTCCAAAACGCGAGCTTCTCCGTCCGTCGTAATCATATTTCTGAAGTGTGACGTATCAGCACGCCCACATTTTTTCTCCCTCCCTCTGTATCTGCCAGATTGCTTCAATTTCAGCTATCGCGGGAACTCCCTGGCGCTCCCAGGTGCTCTTTGCGGATACTGTCACGTGGCCTTGAGGGCGCAAGAGGCGGCAGCGGGCCGAGCCCTTGGTAGCCACCTATCGGCAGGCCCGTCGTCACGACCCGGTTTCAGTCTCCGTTCAGCACACCATTCATTCTAGCTCACCATAGAAGCACCTTGGGTTGAGTCATCCCATTTGCTCTCGAAATGGGGACACTCAGGCATATACCTCCGCGAGCGGATAATGTAGTCCGAGCATTGACAGTGGGGTCTCCGATAATGTGGCGCATGATCGGATACGTGGAAGCTAGGTCACGTGTTTCCTTTCCGTCAGTATTTAATGCGGTTTTTGAATAAACACGCACTCCTTCTCCATGTACATCGTCAGCGACACTTCATTTCGAAGCATGATCAGTCTACAATGGGGAGTGTAATGGAAGCGCGCGTAATATATTTTTGGTCGGAGCTGTAATGGGACCGCGCGCGCCGATGGCCGGCGACTTCGGATTTGTGATTGTGGATGGGGTTGTCCTGCGACTTTTAACTTGTCTCTGAGGATTAACATAGTTGTTCTAAACCACCATGCTTGCCATTTCTTAGAATGTGCGTTTTTCACCTGAGAACTGAAAGAAAATGTACGAGAGTTGCCGCGGTGCCCAGTAACTTCTGAAAGTCGTCTGCTCACGCCGATGCACTAGTGCGCGCAAAAGCAGACGATTTATGTATCCTATCACGGACTTACCCGCAGGGCGACGTGGCCGCTCTTATTGTTGCCAACACAGATCGCGGCATGCTCCGCAATCTTCATCCATTTAATTCGGTTATTTAATAACTGTGGCGTGTTTTGTCGGGTAAATTAGCAATACTCCATTTTCAACAAAGGGCAATCGAATGGTACACTTTATGAAAGGGGCAGAGGGTACGAGACCGTCCCTTTAAAGGAGTAGAGGGCCATCAAAAAAATTTCAGATTAAGACATCTGATGAAAGTGTATGTGTCATTATACCGAATAGCGCGAACGGTTTTGATGTGTGCAATTTGTTTCCCAGAAAAAAACTCACATAAACATAGCTCCGCGCCTTCACCCTTAACTCGCCACTCCAGCTATAACGAGGATGAGGAGGTATGATGGCACGTCACCGATGACCGGCATAAGGAGACTGGTTCTGGTTTGCCGGTCAGTGGGGGTCAGCGCCTTGTCCCTTTGCCGCCGTAAACCTGTTTTGCCAGTTTTCCCGGAGAATTGCGGATAGTAGGAGCGGCCGAAGCATTACCGAGCAAGGAGAAAGGCTTTATCAGAACCCCGAACAGCCAAGTAGCAGACGACAGAGGAGTAGCCGACATTTCTCTAGGCCAATCAGCGAGCGTTCTCCTTATAGCGTCAGCGCGAGGTTCCAGGCAGACCAGGGAGACTCTTTTCGGCTGTAGTTCGAGTCACACAGGGTGAGTTTTTTTATTCTACCCGGGTAACTCTGGGGTAACCCTTACTGGGCGAAAAATCGAGGGTGACGGAAGTGACGTCATAACCTACCGGCGAAAATTCAACTCTCGTCGCTCGAGGGTTACTCTGGGTCCCTACTCTCACTGACCCAGCTCAGCAGGTGGGTAGCAGAGGGTTATGACGTCACACGACGTCAAGTGAGAGTCCAGCGTCTTTTAACTTTCCGATTCCGAGCATATTTCGGTGGCTTTAGCACGACTGTTGTTTCGTTGGGTGGATGCCTTTTTCTTCCTTCTTCCATCTTCCCCTTCGTCAAATGCGTCAAGCAGCACAAGTGCCGCAACTTTCTACAATCATGTCCTCGTCAAAAACGTCGTCTGCCTCTGCCGCCATGTTCGCTGAGACGGGCGTAACTCGTAATGGGCGAAAATTTCTAAACGGGGGTACCTACCCACAGGTCACGTGACATCTCACTCGGGTCACGTGGTGCGTAACCCGGGGATTACCCGGGTAGAATAAAAAAACGCACCCACAGTCTCCGCCTCATGGCGTGCGTCATATGTCACGTGAGGATGGAAAGAGAAAGCAAGGGATGGAGCGGGATGGCGGGAACAGCAAAGACGGGGATGGGGGAGGTCAGATTGGTATGTGCCCGGCGGCAGAACTGTTTGCAAGTAGGGCAAATTATTCGAGTTTTTTGGGAGTTCTAACTTCAAAAAAGGTACTATGAGCAGTTATATGTACGCAGCCCGTCAGACTGTGAACAGCATAAACATTCCGTTAAATGTTCCGTTGAAACAGTCAGCACTTCCAAACGCGTCATGAAATATTATTTACGCCGTTGCCTGTGTACCGCTGTCCGACGCGTGTTACCCATTACGGCTTCTCGAATCCAGCCTTATGTATTCGACACACGGTGATTTTCACATTTATTTTACTTCGCAAAATAGTATAGATTACCATAGCTATGTGGATGTTTTGTACGAACTTTGTGTTTCCTCTCATATCAACCTCTGTGACGTATGGTAGGGTCCTTTGGCTACCAGGGGTAAACATCCCACGTCATCATAACTTCTCTATAATTTATTGTTGTTGTTGTACGTGCTTCCGAATTTCGAGATATACAGAGAAACTCTTTCATTAAATGGAATACATTAATCGTACGTATATTGCTCTCAGTCTATTCTTTTGCTATTTTCTTTTATTTTATGTTTCCAGCGATTTGAGCACACATATGGATCACACATCACAGGCACAACTGCTTGCTCACACCTGTCGCACTTAGTGTATATTGTATTATGCTGCAGAAGACGAAAGTTCAGGGAATTCAGAACACTCCCCTTGTGATTTGTAGTTGTCGATCGCAAACTTTTCCGAAGTTCAGTAACAGGCACTTGTGTTTCCGTTCGGCAAACACTAATCTCCATCTTGCGTTTCCTCCCCCTTTTTCTCTTTCGTCTAATAAATATCCCCCCCCCCCACCTTGCCTACGAAGAAAGGACTAGTGAACGAGTTACTCTTCCTGGTGCAATCTGGAATGATATGCTTGGTTTAACAAACGAACAAAAGCCTTCTTCGCCGTATGAATTATTTTGAGTGCCAGATACCCAGCGCTGTCGCCGAGCGGCTGCCCTATTTTGGCCGAGGCAGTGCCAGTGCCCTGTATTACGGCTTTGGCAGGGGAAGCGGGGAGGGGGTATATTTATTAGATCAATGGGGAAAAAAACGGTGGGAAACGTGGGGAAGCGGTGAAACTTCAGACACTTCCCAGTTTCGCTCGGGATGAAGAACCACCTGAATGCACTCAGTGTAGCGAACCGCTGTCGGTTTTACACAAACTCATGTCATCTCCATCCAGCAAGGCTATGCAGTAGTACGCGTAAAACACATTTACCTTATAAAACTACGAGCACATGTCCACATGTGCACTTTCCCCATCTCTCCACAGCAAGAAGAATCCCCAGCGGCCGGCGCGCGGGCAGATGCGACTTTCTCACGTGACATATGACGTTCGCCGAGAGGCGGAGCCCGTGTGACTCGAACTACAGCCGAAAAGAGTCTCCCGGCAGATCACAGGCTGGTACTGCTCTTCACCATCGTTGCGCACGGTCGCTTTTTGCGGCGTATTTTAAATTCAATTTCTGCGATAATTATGACTCTGTGGTGTAAATTACTTCGCATGGTGTATCTTATTGGCCTACTTAACAGTTTTATATGAAGAAAACTAAGTGTTAAAAATGACTTCTGTGCTACTTTAAAGGCTGGATCGCGCATAGGAGAGGGGCTCGTGGGAGAGAGGTGCGGCAACCGGCCGCCATGTTGGAGGGCCCACTGGCGCCGGCTGTTCCCATAGGAAACAATGGGAAGCGATTTGATTTGGAGTATTTATTTTTACGCTCCTCATTGTTGATTAGCACGCATCTTTCTTAGGAATCAGTGTGCTGATGTATTCCAAACGTGCTTCAGCCGTGTTCCTCTAGTTTTTAATGGTAATTGCCTTCTTTTTCTTCTCCGCTGCATGTATTCCGAATAAGGGATCGTAACTGTCGTGCACAGGGCGCGAACCCATGAAGGTGAATTTGGTGAATGTCAACCTGTAAAGTTAATTGTTTTACTCAGAAAGGTTTCACACTATCTGTTATTGTAAGGTACCTCCGTTTTTATATTTTTTGTTTGTTTTCGTTTGTTGTTCGGTTTTCGTGTGGTGTTCCGCGGTTCTCGTTCGTTATTATGTGATTTGGTATTGTACGGTTCTCGTTTGACTTTTTTCATTATCGTATTATGTTCTACGAGTGTCTGTGTGCGTGCTACTGTAAGACTTGGATCCTTATTCTGAAGGGGCTCGTTATTTTATTCACCACATCGCCACCAGCAATGAGGTGGAGTATAGACCTTGGCAATAAAACACCCCATTCCTCATCTTAAAGGGACGGTCTCGTACAGCCGGGGCGATTCCGAAACTTACCCAAGACTATATTCACGAGTGCTCTACAAATACAACCGTGAAAGTTTCATTCGGAATAACGCCGCCGTTTTCGAGGAATTTGTCGAAACACATCGTAATAGCAGACGACGGAACCTGCGCTTCCCTCTCATGTAACGTCACGTATGACGTCGACCCGCGGGTGGCTCTGGTAGTGCGCCCATTGGCTGAGCAGAAAAGAAAGCAGCTGTGTGGCGCGGTTGCCATGGCAGTTGTAAGTAGCTGGGGTCGTAGGTAGTTGACGTAGTCATGTCTGACAGCGAATTTAGCAATAGCGACGAATCCCTGTCGGTGACGAGAATGATTTCATTGACGTCGATCGGCTGAATTACGAGGATATCGACGATCCTTACGAGGCTGACCCTTTGCCACAACAACGTGGTCAACGATATTCAACCGATTCACTTTAGGTACGTAAGACTGTTATACAGTAAATGCGCACACTGAGTCGTTTCGTGACCACTTCTAACTTGCACAATCATTACAGGTGCATGTGTAGCCACTGCTCGCCGCAGGAGGTTGAGGAATATGTGTGTTGCATGTCTGTTGATCGCGTGGTGCCTGTTGTTAACGGCGCCGGCGTTCGCTGCATCACGCAACATGTGTTGTTCCCCGACTTTTGTACACGCCGGGAACTTTTGATAGTCAACGCCGCTCCGTATCGGCGACACAGCCGTGAGCTACGGCCACTGGATCCGAACGACAACAGGTATGTCGCATCCATTTTCCATTATTGGGAACGGGAAGGCATACGGGATATGTGGATGAAACAAAGGCACAAGAATTGCAGGGATTGTTTAACAGACCGTCACGCGACATTTGTTCTCACACACATATAAAAAAAAACGTAGGATTGACTTGCATTTCAACTACTTTTGACAGGTGCATCAGATATGCAGCATACGCATGTTTCACCAATTGGATATGGGGGTACCTTGGCCCAAGGAACAGGCGTCAGATTCCAGGCTGTGTTGTGCGCACTATTCGGAACCTGTTCCCATCTGCCACGTACACAGGCTACTTACCGTGAAAGGTAATGTATTGTTTTTGTTACACAACTTTTTATTTGCATTCAAGAATGTTATGTTCCCCGGTCCTTAGATAACATTTCAGCATTTTGGCTCTTCATCCTATGCATCACATGCGCCTGTCACCATTTAATTGGTACCGAATGGTTACAGGGATAAAAAATTGTTCCCAACACCACTGCAGGAAGAACATGGTCTTGGATGGACTTCTGAAAGATGCTGTTCTCGGTATCCACCCCAGGAAGCATTGGAAGGTTGTCAACCTGGTGGGCAGAGGCATTCCATTCATCGTCATTGTGCCAGGAGGAGATGACAGACAGAAAGATCCACATAAGCTGATCTACGTCGAGATCTTCACTTACCCCTCGTCTAACATGCCCAAGAATTAGGGACAAAACGTAAAGCAGGCTTCACCTAAAACGGCTCCCATAGAGCCTGTGTATTCTGGAACGAAAAGCGCGTGCTACGTATTCTGCTGGCAGCGCTTTGCATTCGTTCTCTAATGGCATCTTGCCTCTGCCAGGACAAAACTTTTGAGCAATTTTTTGGGCATGAATAGTGGCATCTTCAAGGTTCCATTCGGGTTCCAAATTTTGAACCTGTAAAGGAGCCTTCAATCGCCCCACGAACGCGTAGAGGCGAAGCCTACGTCCAAGGCCACGCGCAACCACAGGTTTGGGAAATGGCTCAGCGCAAAAGACATTACAACAGATAAAGAAGACAAACAAGAAATAACAATACGAGGAGCAAAGATTTGTGTGTTACTTCACGTGGTAAGGGTATAGGATATAAACAACTAACATCGTTGAGGTTGTAATAAAGAGCAAACGTGTGTACATTATGGCTGTTACGAAGCCTATTGGTATCTGCTAAACTGTGAGCAATCAAACAAAACATAACGGTGTTGTCGGAGTGAACGGCACAACAAAAACAACAATAAATGATGACGATGAGATGGGCTGTTTCACAACGAAGGTGCGTACCCTACCCCATTGCACGTGGAACATTATGTAAAGATAATGAAGGAAGGATGCAACATGAAAGAACTAAAATGATCGGTAGAAAATGGACCAACGACAGCTTAAGACGACATGTATTACTTTGCACAAGAAAATGTGATATGTGAGGTTCTACGATGTGCCAGGGTTGTCAAACCAAGTTTATCGAAGATAGGTTCATAATTATAGACACCACTGTGTCGGTCATAGAGAATAAAGAATTACTCCAAAAGATTCAATGTTGTCATTCTGAAATTCCGAATGTACAATCGTATTTCTGAAATAGCGCACAAAAGAAATACTAAAAAATTGGACATGGTTGCAAAATTTGAGACATACACAAATAAAAGATTTGACTAAAATTGGCGGGCTAAAGTGTGCCTAACGAACCAACATTCAGTTTGATTGTAGAAACAACGCATTTTGAGGCACGATAGATCTATAAGTTGAGTGAATGGTGGCTTGGATATGTCGCGGTGACGTAGATGGTGTCGTCTAGACGAAAACAATGCTGAAGTCTGAAGGCTCGGCAGTGCAGAGAAGCTACGGATACGCAAGTAAGATGAGGGAAGTAGGACAACCATGCACGCACGCGCTACTGAACTATAAAACCGATCTATGTATTCCGAAACTCCGAGTGGCTGAACACACAGTTTGTATAGACTGCGGTTTCGTTTCTTCTTTCTCGCTCTCTCCTTTTTCCTTTTTTTGGAGGGGGCTTATTAGTACCTGAAGACAATTTATGATACAGCTATAGAATGTCACGCTTCCTCGCTAACGCAGGAGCCTCTCTAGCGAGGAAAGCGCAAGTGTAAAAGGTGGTCACGTGGTCTGTTTGTATTATTACACATTACTCTGCTCTCTTTTGACCACAATAATGCTCGTTGCCCTGTCAATGTCATCTGCATTTTTTAGATACTGTAGATATGTCGTTCACTTGGAAACTGAAAAAAAAATAGTTAAGAAGTCACGACTTTCTGTTTGAGTTTGATTTGCGATTTTGTGGCGACTTTCTGTTGTCGTCATCTCTCAAAATCTATCTATCAAAGTTTATTAAAATAAGCACAATTTCAGACAACGGAGAAAAAAAAAAGAACATATCATGCTGCGTTCCTGTCTTTTATTTTCCATACTTAATACAGCTAACGCCGTAGTGGCTCAAATCTATCCCTACTACAGCCAAATGCCGCGTGCTTTTCGACAGCTGTACTTCTGGCTTTTGTTTTCGTCAGTGGAGAGGGTGCTAGCAGGTGTGATGTCTTATCAGCGCAGTTCTTCTGAAGATTTACAATCTTGATCCAGATGTACATGCTCGCGCTTTCAGCAGACTTCTTGGGACTGTGTTGTTCGCTATCGCGTCTTTTTTCATTCGTTCATCTTTGTTTCTGTAGGTGTGAAGAAAAATTTATTGACTGGTTGATAAGCAACCGCGTGCACCACGTAAAAGTCAGTTGTGTAGCATCGATTGCTAGTACGTATGAGTTGAATAAATACGAATGAGGCACGATGAACATTGTATTTACACATCGGAGTCTTCATGTTGGGAAAAACTTCGCATGGCTGCATATGCGATGACAATGTCCTCCTTTTAACGTTGAAGCCAAAATAATCGGGGACACTTCAAACCACTTTACTCGAGTTGTGACGCAACATTTGCCTCAGCTTGCCGTCGTCTGGATCTTTGGACGTTACCGATTTCGGTTCTTAGCTCACCCCGCGTCATAGAGTCCACATCTAACATGCGTGACACGCGCTGGTTGAGTTCGACACTTAAACGTGGCCTCTTTCCTCTTGGATGCCGCCTTCTTAATTCCCAGTACGTGACGTCACGTTTCTGATATCTCCTAGCCTGTAGCGCAGATGAATTTTCTTCTATCCTTTAACATATTTTAGTCCATCCCATGCTGCGTCCCATTTGTTTGTTCGCCGATGACGTAGGTTATCTAAGATAATTTTTATTTTCTAGTCCTTGGCTGGAAGGCCATCCTAATCAGCGCTGCTATATGTGGCTCACCGCGGCGTGATGCGAAAAAACATGTATATACGGGGTCACGCTCTACTGTCCGTACCCCTTGCATTTGTTTCCCAGATCTAGAAACATAGTTAGGACGTTTCTGGGAGTCTGCGACGGGAGTGCGAACAGAAGGGCCTTCCTATATGTCTTCAGACTTCCTGTACGCCATAGAACGAATAATTGTTAAAACGGTATTCGATAATCTGTATGGGAATATGCAAGGAATATATTACACGTCCGTGATCAAGCTTCGTTCGAGCTCGCGCTAAGCACGGACGACGCTTTCTATCGCTCAAGCTGTAAACTAGGCTTAGTTCTGAAATACTTCTACTATGGTGAGCTAGAATGAGCTAGAATCATTCTAGCTCACCATACTTCTACTGCACCGTTAAGGTCTTCCTTCGGTCCACCCTTGGGCCTGTGGGGTCTCCAGCCTGCCTATGGAGGGCGGGCGAGAGTCTCCGCGAGCTCCGGCAAGGCAGGCAAGAGTCTTACGGAGATCCAGAAGTCGATCGCCTGTTGGGCGTTACCCTCCTGTAAGTCCAACTGGTGCAAATTCACCCGCTGCGAATCCACCAGCTGCAAGTCCACCCGCTGCAATTCCACCTGCTCCAAGTTCGATCGGCGCAAGTTGTGCTGATTGTCAGATGGCAGAGGCAAGTGGTTCTCATAATCCTGAGCTTTCACACCGTGACTGGTCGGAGACCACAATCCCATACAACCCCGGGAGGGACCCTGAAGATGATGAGATGGGGGACCGCTTTACGTTGGTCACATATAGAAAGTGTGGGCGTGTGGTGAAGAAAGGCAGGCAGCAAAGTAGGAAGCCACAGTTTATTAGGCAGCGCGATCAGTGGCTGCCAGAGGACTGAACTGACTGGCACAGAATGCCAGGGAAGCGCATGTCGCGCGGCGCGTAGCGGTGGCAACTTAGTCTTCGTCGGCTGCCACAAGGCCCCCCCGCTAGAGACAGACAAGGGCTGTCCGACCAGTGCACCCGTTTAGGAGAGGGGGCAGGCGGAGCCAATGTGGAGGATGGCGACGTGGGTGTAGGTGTCCGTGGTGGGGCGTCGGAGGCGTCTTCCGGAGCTGAGGAGGCCGCAATGGTAGGGCATTCGACGAAGGCAGGCTTGACTCGATCAGCGGATACGGTTTCAGGCTTTCCACGGATGGAAATGCGGAAGGTCTTCTCGCCCCTGCTGAGGATGGTGTGTGGCCCTGAATATGGAGGCGTGAGCGCCCGACGGACGGCGTCTGTGCGGAGAAAGACGTGTGTCGCTGTGGCGAGCTCCTGCGGGACGTGGACCTTGCGGGAGGAGTCCGTACGGGTGGGGGTCGGCCTAAGGGAGGCGAAGAAACGTTGGAGGCGCTGGAGATACTCCGCGGGGGCGGGCGGGTGTTGTGGAGGGACGAAGAAATCCGCGGGGAGCCGAAGAGCAGACCCGTACACAAGTTCGGCGGAGCTGCAGCCTAGGTCGGGCTTCAGGGCGGCACGGATGCCCAGGAGCACCAGGGGTAAGTGGTTAACCCAATGGTCACGGTCCTCGCGAGCCATGAGCGCGGTCTTGAGGTGTCGGTGAAGGCGCTCGACGAGGCCGTTTGATGCAGGATGGTATGAAGTGGTGCGGAGCCTGGTGGTGCCCAGCAGCTTTGTGAAGGCGTTGAAGAGGCTGCTTTCAAACTGACGCCCTCTGTCAGTGGTGATCTGGGACGGGACGCCGAAACGGGACACCCAGGATGATAGGAAGGCCGATGCCACGGTTTCGGCTGACATGTCCGCCATGGGCGTAGCTTCGGGCCACCTGGTGTACCTGTCCACAGCAGTGAGTAGGTAACGGTACCCGGACGATGGAGGTAGGGGGCCGACGATGTCCAGGTGAACATGGTCGAAGCGGATGTCGGGTATGTCGAACTTGCCGATGGGTGTGAAAGTATGACGGTGGACCTTTGAGCGCTGGCAGGATTGGCAGGCGCGGACCCAATCGCGGACGTCACGGTTCATTGATGGCCAGACGAAACGGTCTGCGATAAGTCGCTGGGTTGCGCGTATCCCAGGATGTGCGAGATCGACCTCATGAAGGCGTACCACCAAATCCCCGTCGCAACCGAAGATATCCGGAAGACCGCTATAACAACCCCCTTCGGTCTATTCGAGTTCCCTTGTATGCCCTTCGGACTCCGCAACGCGGCTCAAACCTTTCAAAGGTTCATTGATTCCGTCGTCCGAGGCCTCCCATTCGTGTTCGCCTACATGGATGATTTACTGGTTGCGAGCACGAGTTCCGAAGAGCACGTTCAACACCTTCGACAGCTTTTCGCGCGCCTCGAGTCCCACGGCATCGTCGTGAACCTCCAGAAATGCGAATTCGGCGTCTCATCCATCGAGTTCCTCGGCCACACAGTCTCTCCCGCCGGCATCGCACCACTCGCCAACAAGGTCGATGCCATCACCAATTATCCGAAGCCTACATCCATCCGCCAGCTCCGCCGATTCCTGGGTCTGACTAATTTTTATCGGCGCTTCCTTCCACACTGCGCCGCCACCCTCCGCCCCCTGGAATTTCTCCTGGCCAAGACAAAAGTACAATCAAGAACTTTCTCCTGGAATGCCGAAGCCGATGAAGCCTTCGCCAAGATCAAGGCCGATCTTGCGGCGTGCACCCTTTTGTTCCACCCGAAGCACGATGCTCCCACCTCACTGATGGTGGATGCTTCAGGAACAGCTGTTGGTGCAGTCCTCCAACAACGGATTGAAGACTCCTGGCGCCCGATCGCTTTCTTTTCAAAAGCCCTCAAACCTCCCGAACAGCGGTACAGCACTTTCGGACGAGAGCTGCTGGCCGCGTACCTTGCCGTGAAGCACTTTCGGCATTACCTGGATGGTCGATCGTTCACTATCTTCACTGACCATAAGGCCCTCACGTATGCCTTCCGCTCTGCCAGCAGTCGCTACTCTCCCAGGGAAATTCGGCAACTGGCCTTCCTTGCGGAGATGTGTGCCGATATCTAGCACGTCAAAGGCACCCTGAACAGCCCGGCCGATGCTCTCAGCCTATTCCCGTCCCTGTCTGCCGTCTCCCAGCCCGTGTCTCACGCTGCCCTCGCCGCAGCCCAGGCTGACGACGACGAGCTGAAGCAGCTACGCCTCAATCAAAACACCTCCCTCCACCTCCAGGATTTTCCTGTCCCCGGCGAGCCGCTTACCATCTCCTGCGACCTATCAACTTCACGCCCAAGACCTTTCGTTCCTGCCCGCTGGGACATTCCATCATCGCCGGTCAGGACTCATGTAGAGGGATACCACCTCCTCTACATTTGGTGACACGAACACCATGTTCGGCATAATTCGGCCTAGCACCATCCCAAATTTCTGCAAGCCCACCTCCGAAGGTACGGTGCATCGTTCTACCGAGGAACCGCTAGGCGACGACGTCAATTCACCGCGGCTCCACTCATCGCAACGCCCGGCCGCGCAACACCATGGTTCTACTCAGCTCGCATCGCCATGGTCTCTCACTCTGCGTCACGTCACCACATGCTTCGCGATGGCACTCCTCGGGCTTTCACCAGCGGCACCTTCACGAGCATCACGCCCCCATACCGGTCGCGGTACGCCGCTGCGGCTGCATGGCCCCATACTCATCGTCATGCCAGTCCCAAGAACCCTGCCCGTCTTGCCTTCCCACCAGGCTTCGATACAGGGTGCTGGCAGCCCATCCAATGGCGCTCAAGAGGCACCGGGACCAACGTTCCACCGGGGACACGCACGGAGGCCACCGATTTCTACTCCCGGTCTCCCCGTGCTTCGCGATGGTCCTCCCCGGCACTCTTCTTGGCGACACTACGAGCTCACCGCTCACGAACCGGTCGCGGTTCTGTCGCCCCATCCTGCATTACGTCCTGCCTACCTGCCTACTCTGCTCTCCACTTCGGCCCGCCCCTGGAACCCTCCCGGCCAGCTCTTGTCCGCACCGTTCATCCCGCCACTTCTGCCCACTCAGCACAAGATGCAAGACCAGCCGTCCCTGTTCCACCTGTCGCCCGTCTTCCTCCTCTTCATGTATCGACGCGGACCCCAACCGCTAGCTCTACACCGCTCCGCTTCTGGGGGGGGGGGGGGGAGTGATGTGGCGGCCCGTGTGTGATGACGAAGACGTGCCTCTGCTGCCACGCACATCTGCCCGCTGGGACATTCCATCATCGCCGGTCAGGACTCATGTAGAGGAAGACCACCTCCTCTACATAAGAATCGGCCAAAAGGAATACCTGTGCTGTTCAAGCCCGTCGACGTCAGCCGTTCCTTCTGGAAAGTAAACCCAAACGATGTGGCTAGAGACGTCTGGACTGCTGCGCAAGAGGCAATCCCTCACCATCGCATAAACAAGGATGGCAGCTTGTGTGTTTTTGTGAAGTCTGAGGGAGCTGTATCGAACCTCTTGGCGCTTCAGTTTGTAGCAGGGATTGCAGTATCTGTCTCAATACCGTCTTCCTACATGTCCAATATGGGTAAGATCTATGATGTCCCTCTGGACTATGACAACGGCGACCTTGCCTTATACCTGGAGAGAGAAGGCGTCGTCTCTGCACGCCGGCAAGTCCGTCATGTTTACCACGAGGACGGTACCGACAGCTACATTCCTCTTCGGAGCGTTATCCTTACGTTTAAGCCCACCCTGAAGCTTCCCGACAAGGTACACTTGGGATTTGGCACACATGACGTTTATGAGTACGTGGATGGCCCAGTCCAATGTTATAACTGCCAGCGTTTCGGCCATCTCGCGCGCAACTGCCGGTGGCCCACACGATGCAAGATCTGTTCAGGCTCGCACACCCTTCAGGATTGCACTGCGCGGCGTGAGCCAAAGTGCTCAAACTGTGGTGGACCACATGCGGCCTCACATTCTCTGTGTCCTCGGAAGAGATCGGCGATCCAGCGCTTCCAGACGGATGTACTCCCCAGCGTAGGCCGACCTGTGGTCAGTAGTAGCAACGATGCCCCGGTGGAAACAGCGCCATGCAAACAACAAACGACTGTTGCGGCAAAGCCCCGTAAGAGAAAGCCTCGCCCAGGTCGGGCTCAGCGGTCTCTGAACCGCAACCAAGAGCCCATGCTGGAGCTGGATGCCAGGACTCCTCTCCCGTCGTCGTCTCCTTTGCGTGAGTCCTATGCTGCTGTCGCAGAGCGGGCCGCGGTCCCCCAGATGAGTACCCGTAGGAGTCGAGTGACGCCGACCCAGCGACAGCAACCAAGTCGAATGGCAACGAGTCGTGATGACTCGGCCGCGGTGCTACTTCCCTTGATCATAGCGGTTCTCAAGGCACTTTTGGTTGCTTTTCCGGGTGCTGCGGGTCTACCAGAGGTGCAGGCCTTGCTTGCGACCGAAAGGCTGCTAACAGTGAGGCATGGAACACCTGTATAGGCGGGCTACCCTCCTCCAATGGAATGCGCGTGGTCTGCGCACGAAGCTACCGGACCTCAAGTTGTTTCTGTTGAAATATCAGACTCCCCTTCTGGCCATAAGTGAAGCATATGTGAAGTCGGACTTTCGTCTTAGTGGCTACAATGTTTTTGGTCAACCCGGCGTGTCAGTGTGGAGAACAGTGCTCTGTGTGCGGCGTGGCTTGACTGCAACGCAGATACAGTCGGTGGGGCCACTGCTGTTCGATCTTGTGCATTGCAGAGTTCAGCTTGGAAGAACTACATTGTCTGTTTTAAGTATGTATGCTCCGCCGTCCGTCCCGGTGACAATGCATGACTTACGGTCGGGTCTTGGTGGGTTGAGTGCTCCCTCGCTTGTAGTTGGTGACATAAATGCGCACCATCCTAAGTGGGGAAGCCGTAAGCGCGATGGCAAGGGGTCTCTGTGGTGCGACGTCATTGAAGATCTTGACCTCTGTGTGTTGAATGATGGGTCTCCAACATTCTTGCGTCGAGACTTCTCGACGGACGCACTAGACGTTTCGCTCTGTTCCAGGGATCTTCTTCCACACGTCACTTGGAGTACGGATTTGGACGGCAGAGGCAGTGATCATCTCCCCATATTCCTCTCGTATTCCAAGTACGCGCCCGGAGCAGGCCACAGGACCGCTCGGTTGACCAATTGGTAGTCCTTTCGCAACCTGAGCAAGAAAGATGTGCAGGCGTGAATGACAGCAGAGGAGATTACTGATCTCATTGTGCGGTGCATAACGTCGTCCACCAAGACTGCTAGGGTCGCTGCTGGTCATGCAGGTACGGATCCAGTAGTGGAGCGTTTGCGTGCTTATAGGAGACGGGCGGAGCGAAAGGCTCGGCGATCTGGCCAACTCACGGATGTTCAGGATGCACGTCGTGCGAACGTAATGGTACAAAAGGCCCTGAAGGCCGTGGACGTACGTAGATGGCGGCAGTTCTGTGCGTCTCTGACCCCTTTTACCAGTACTGCGAAGGTATGGCGCGTTGCTCGAAGTCTCCGGGAAGCTTCTCCGGCGAAGAACCCCCTGCGATCTCTGTCTCTCTCGATTTCCAAGCCCGAGAAGGAAGTTGCATACGAATTTTGCAAGACCATAGCAGCGAGCTCCGAGGCAGCGAAATGTTCAGGCTTTCAGGAACATGTTGTGCAGCTACAGCGCGCTATTAGCCAAGCTCCTCCATCATCGGACCCCGACATGGATGCAGACTTCACGATTGCAGAACTCAAGGCGGCCCTGGCATTTTCTCGGAAAAAGTCGTCACCTGGTCCGGACTTGGTCACCTATGCTGCGCTCCGTAACCTGAATGACACCTGCCTTCTGGGCCTCCTAGAGATCTACAATAGATCATGGAGGGATGGACAAGTTCCGTCTCAGTGGAAGGAGGCCCTAGTGGTTCCCATACTGAAACCTGGAAAACACCCCTTGGACCTGGCGTCTTTTCGGCCTGTCAGCTTTACCAGCTGCCTAGGCAAAGTCCTGGAGCGCATGGTGCTGCACAGGCTCGAGTGGTGGCTTGAGAGGAGATGTGTTTTCCCCCAGGAAATGTCAGGCTTCCGTAGGCATCGTAGTTCAATGGATTCGGTGATGGATTTGTTCTCTGCTGTTGAGGAAGCGAAAGCCCGTAGGCAAATCGTGATGGCTGTCTTCCTGGACGTCAAGCGGGCGTATGACACCGTAAGTCACCCCGGTGTTCTTCATGCGTTACTTCGGTCGCAAGTGCCTGGGAAAGCGCTTGCATGGCTTTCCGACTTCCTGAGCCAAAGGCAAATTTTTGTCAGAACAGGCGAGGGTGACACAGAAAAGACTGCTGTTCCGCAGGGTGTCCCGCAAGGAAGTGTCCTAAGCCCGTTACTATTCAATGTTGTCATGGTTGATCTGAAGGAATGTCTACCGAGGAGAGTAAATCTCCCCATATATGCGGACGATGTGTGTATCTGGACTGTCGGAAAGTCCCGGCCGGCAATTCAACATCGGTTGCAAAGAGCTCTGGATGCCATCAACAACTTCTTCTTGAACGCGGGGATGGATATCTCCACCGAAAAAAGCGCTGTCCTTCCTTTTACTCGAAGAGAGATGCGGAGGTTCCAACTGCGGATTGGGGATTGCCCCCTCGTACAAGTCAAGTTTCACAGGTTCCTGGGTGTTATCCTGGACCGCAACCTGTCGTGGCGAAGGCACATTGACTTCATCATCTCAAAGGCTCAGCGCTGGGGGAATGTGATTCGCCACTTTGCCGGCGTGCGCTGGGGCTGCACTGAGTGGGATCTTCTTGTGCTCCACAAAACTCTGGTACGCGGCTCCCTGCTATACAGCTTGCCCGTATTGCACGGTATATCAGCCACGTCTGAACACAAGCTTCGGTGTACACTGGCACGCAGCCTGCGGACGTGCCTTGGTGTCCCGCGCAGCGCTGAGACACGGATGGTGATCGCCGACGCCGGGGAAATACCCATCGATGTCCTCCGCCGAAGAGAAACCATCCGACACTACCTACGGTTGCTCGCTCACCACCGGCGTCATCCTCTGGTTCAAAAGCTACGTAGGCGGAAGAACAGTAAACTCTCGCTATGTCTTACAGTAACATCTGGAAACCTCCCTGGCTTCACTGTTGCCCCGACCGCCCCTTCAGTGGCACCATGGACAATGCCGAGCCCATCCCTCTCGACACACATCCCTGGCCTCCTGGGGCCGAAGAGCCAGATCCCCGTTTCGGTTCTCAAGCAGTCTACTTTGGAAATGATGGATACAAAGTACAGAGGCCGCACGGCTGTGTTCACAGATGGTTCGGCTACGTCGGATGGCTCCTCCGCTGCCTTTGTCATACCGGAGGAGGCACTATCATGTGGGTTCCGCCTGTCACGTCGCACTTTGTCGACCTCTGCGGAGCTGTATGCCATCTTGTTATCTCTAAAGTCTGTCTCCAAATACGCTCCCCGTTCCTGGGTGATATACACTGACTCAAAATCGGCCCTGCAATGTGTAGGATCTATGGGCATCCGCGGCTCGTTGGCCCCGGTGGTTGTTGGTATCCTGACGGCACTCAAGGTTCTCGGCGAACAGGGACACCGGGTGACCCTACAGTGGATCCCCGGCCACACCGGCATTCAGGGCAACGAAGAGGCAGATTTGGCGGCTGCTGCGTCCCACCGTATCTCCAGAGCCGTGCCCATTATCCTCTCCAACGGGGATAGGCCCTCCTACTTGTCTGCGTTGGTGTCACCCTTGGCCCGCCAGCAATGGCTGCATGACATCACTCAATGGTCGCTCCTCCATGCAGTGGACCCGTCTTTATCATTTAGGATGCCAGGTGGCTTCCCTCGCCAGCTTTACGACACTCCTGCGGCGTCTACGACTCAACGTCGCCTTCACCCCTGTGTTCCGTGTTAAGCTGGGTTACAGTAACGCGGCGCTGTGCCTAGCTTGCCGCACCCCAGCTACGATCCCCCATATAATCGAGGACTGTGAGCGGTACACGTGTGAACGCCGGGTACTTCGACGCCAACTTGAACTCCTCGACCATAGACCATTCAGCCTGTTCAAAGTACTTGGCCCATGGAGCTCTCCTGCGCATCAGTGCCGGGCTCTTCGCTCCCTTTTTGCTTTCCTGCAGGCCACTGGACTCCTCGAAGAGCTCTAAACAGAACTCCGACCTGTCGTCGCTTCAATCTCACCATAATTCATCCTCTCATATTAACCACTGTGAAGTGGGGTAGTGTCCTGTGGCTACCACGGGGAAACATCCCATGTCATCATCACCTCTTCATTTATTGTTGTTGTTGTTGTTGTTGTCCGTGAGAAAACTGGTGGACATTGTAAAGAATACTAGCGCGAACGTCATACTGCTCACTGACAGCAAAACCGAAGTTGCTAAATTCACATCATTCACAGGAAAGGATGTCGATTTACTTCTTGATAATCTACCACGCCTTGTGACTCCAGTCCTTTCCTCAGACACCAGAGATAAACTAGTACACTTGTGGGATCTTTTCAGACGTGTGGTAAAAGAAATTTGAGCAAGATACTGCAGGGAAAGGTCTGTGTCAGGAGACTTTAAACGTCCTAACTATGATCTGGGAAACAAATTCAAGAGGTGCGGACAGTAGAGCGTGACCCCGTATATACATGTGTTTTCGCACCACGCCGCGGTGAGCCACATGCAGCAGCGCTGACTAGGATGGCCTTCCAGCCAAGGACTAGAAAAGAAAAATTGTGCCTTAGAGAACCTACATCATCGGCGAACAAACAAATGGGATGCAGCATGGGATGGACTAAAATATGTTAAGGCATAGAAGAAAATTCATCTGGGCTACAGGCTAGGAGATATCAGAAACGTGACGTCACGTACTGGGAAGAAGGTGGCATCCAAGAGGCAGTGGCATCCGTGTCACGCATGTTAGATGTGGACTCTATGACGCGAGGTGAGCTAAGAACGGAAATCGGGAACGACGTCCAAAGATCCAGGCGACGGCAAGCTGAGGCAAATGTTGCGTCACAACTCGAGTAAAGTGGTTTGAAGTGTCCCCGATTATTTTTGCTTCAACATGAAGACGTCACTAACTCTTATGTGTAAATCAAATGTTCATCGTGCTTCATTCATATTTATTCAACTTATACGTACTAGCAATCGATGCTACACAACTGACTTGTACGTGGTGCACGCAGTTGCTTATCAACTAGTCAATAAACTTTTCTTCACACCTACAGAAACAAAGATGAACGAAGGAAAAAAGACGCGATAGCGAACAACACAGTCCCAATCAGTCTGCTGAAAGCACGAGCATGTACGACGGCTGGATCAAGATAGTAAATCTTCAGAAGAAATACGCTGATAAAGCAGCACACCTGCTAGCACCCTCTCCACTGACGAAAAGAAAAGCCAGGAGCACGGCTGTCGAAAAGCACGCGGCATTAGGCTGCGATAGGGATAGATTTGAGCCACTAATGCGTTAGCTGTATTAAGTATGGAAAATAAAAGACAGGAACGCAGCATGATATGTTCTTTTTTCCGTTGTCTGAAATTGTGCTTATTTTGATAAACTTTGATAGATAGATTTTGAGAGATGACGACAACAGAAAGTCGTGACTTCTTTTTTTTTTTTTTTTTTTGCAGTTTCCAGGTGAACGACATATCTACAGTATCTAAAAAATGCAGATGACATTGACAAGGCAACGAGCATTATTGTGATCAAAAAAGAGCAGAGTAATGTATTATAATACAAACGGAACACGTGACCGCCTTTTACAATTGCACTTTCCTCCCTAGAGAGGCTCCTGCGTTCGCGAGGAAGCCTGACATCCTATAGCTGTATCATAAATTGTCTTCAGGGATTGATAAGCCCCCCCCCCCCCACCAAAAAAAAAAAAAGAAAACAAAAGGAAAAAGGAGAGAGCGAGAAAGATGAAACAAAACCGCAGTCTATACAAACCGTGTATTCAGCCACTCGGAGTTTCGGAATATATGGATCGGTTTTATAGTTCAGCGTCATGCGCGTGCGTGCATGATTGTCTTACTTCCCTCATCTTACATGCGCATCCGTAGGATCTCTGCACTGCCGAGCCTTCAAGCCTTCAGCATTTTTTTCGTCTAGACGACACTATCTACGTCACCGCGACATATCCACGCCAACATTCACTCAACTTATATCTATCGTGCCTCAGAATACCTTGTTTCTACAAGCAAACTGAATGTTGGTTAGTTAGGCACACTTTAGCCCGCCAATTTTAGTCAAATCTTTTATTTGTGTATGTCTCAAATTTTGCAACCATGTCCAATTTTTTCTTTTTTGTGCGCTATTTCATAAATCCAATTGTACATTCGGTCTACCCGAACGAGCCTCGAATTCTTCCGGGAGTCAGTATGAAAACACATGAGGATAGACAGGTTGTCCTTTGTTAGGTGCCACAGTTGCTATTAAAAATTTATGAGAGCCCCAGACGTGCCGTTTGGGCGCCTAACATACCTGGCCTCTCGGATATCTTTCCTAGCCAGTCGCATCAGTGTTCGATGGCTAATTAAAATGGTATACTTAATTAGCTGCATTAATTTTCAAAGATAAGAGACTGACCGAATGACAGGATCGAATCCCTTGGAGTCATTGTACATTCTCTATGACCCACACATTGGTGTCTATAATTATGAACCTATCCTCGATAAACTTGGTTTGACAACCCTAGCACATCGTAGAACCTCAGATATCATATTTTCCTATGCAAAGTAGTACATGTCTTCCTTCATCATCTTCACATAATGTTCCACGTGCAATGGATTAGGGTACGCACCTCCGCAGTGAAACAGCCCATCTCATCGTCATCATTTATTGTTGTTTTTGTTGTGCCTTTCACTCCGACCACACCTTTATGTTTTGTTTGATTGCTCACAGTTTAGCAGATACCAACAGACTTCGTAACAGCCATAATGTACACACGTTTGCTCTTTATTACAACCTCAACGATGTTAGTTGTTTATATCCTATACCCTTACCACGTGAAGTAACACACAAATCTTTGCTCCTCGTATTGTTATTTCTTGTTTGTCTTCTTTATCTGTTGTAATGTCTTTTGCGCTGAGCCATTTCCCAAACCTGTGGTTGCGCGTGGCCTTGGACGTAGGCTTCGCCGCTACGCGTTCGTGGGGCGATTGAAGGCTCCTTTACAGGTTCAAAATTTGGAACCCGAATGGAACCTTGAAGATGCCACTATTCATGCCCAAAAAATTGCTCAAAAGTTTTGTCCTGGCAGAGGCAAGATGCCATTAGAGAACGAATGCAAAGCGCTGCCAGCGGAATATGTAGCACGCGCTTTTCGTTCCAGAATACACAGGCTCTATGGGAGCCGTTTTAGGTGAAGCCTGCTTTACGTTTTGTCCCTAATTCTTGGGCATGAGGAAAAAAAGGCCCTTTTCAGGGCCATCCCACATGTCTGTAGCAAAGACCGTGCCTCTGCATAGAACAAGCCCTTATCTTCATTACTTTGCATCAACATTTCTAGGAGAACATAGTGGAAATTCCCACAAATAGGGAAAGCTTCAATAGAATACCAGTATGACCAATAGACAGCTTTACGCAAACACGCAATGCCATAAGATTGGAGCTACTGATTCTATTCATGAACATAGCAAATTTCCAAATATTTCTCTCACACACTTTTTTTGCATTTATCTACTACACATGCATTGTTTCTTGCAGGTATCACCTATGCAATAGTGCGTAGTTTGTCAAATGAATATATAGGAGCAACTTGTCTGAAGCAATCAGGTAGGAAATTTTCACGGCTTACAGTGTTAGGAACCTTTGTAGTCTGGTGTCAATATAGGTTGCTTTCCATGGTTGTACCCAGAGGCTGGGCAAGGAGGGGTTATGGCCCCTCCCTGGAGCTTCAATATCACTTCTGAAATTTGTTTACTTCTTACCCATACAGGGTGTCCCAGAAAACGTGTCATTGAATTATAATAAAAAAAATATGCCACCTAGAATCATGCGGTCCACGGCATTTGTTCTTACTCGGTTTTCGCCAAACCCTGATGTAAGTGTCATGTATCGTAAGTTTAATTGTGTAAATATTTGCGAACTGAACTCGGAAATTTGCCAAGTAAAGGTCACTTTTTTACCCCACCAATATGAAGAGAGTACCGAATTCACTCAAGTTCATGATAATTGGCAGTGATATTCGCGAGCTATCCCATCGGAAAAAATAGCCGAACATCATGCTTTTCGTAGCACAGAGCCATAACGCGAGACGACTTTTCGAGCGCAATCGCTCTCAGTCCGACGAAAGGAGGTTTCAAGTCCAGCCCACAGAGTGATAGTAGAAAAAGTAACAGTTCCTGAAATTGGAAGAGGGAAAGTGCGATCCCAACGAAAGTCGGACGCGATACGCCATACCTGTGTTCCCTTTCTACGTTGCAGGTGTGAGCTGGGTTTCCAACCTCCTTTCGTCAGACTGACAAAGATTTTTCTGAAAAATTTGTCGCGCGCTAGCTCCATAGAGCATGATGTTTGGCTATTTTTTTTTTATGCATGCATCCACATATAATTCTGCTTTGCACCATCTTCCATCTTATATTAATGCAAGATTTCGTTATAATTCAATGACACCATTTCTGGGACACCCTGTATACCGATATATATTTTTCTCAGATATCATAATATGAACCTATGAGCAACCACGTGTCACCAGCGTCCGTCTCCAGGAAAACAGACGGATGAGCTTTGCGCACTCCCCCAGAAGCACTTTGCTCTACTTGTAAAAAATCCTGAGTATGCCCATGTTGCTTTCATGAAAATTGATAGAGGGGCAGACATGCACATAGGTCATGCAGTTGCTGTACTTTGTGATTACGGAGAGGGTTACCATTTGCCATGCCGGTCAGTGACGTAGTGAGTATTGGTGTCACTGTGACTGGTAATGCACATTTCGGTGGAAAATGTCAACGGAGGGCACGGTGCAGCGATACAAATTATCTGAAAGTAAATGTAGAAATGAAAAAAATGCCCACATGACTCTGTACCACGTACACATATCACCACGCACACATACCACGCCACATACACACATCACAAAGCTGGATGTGCAGAAAAAATATACAAATGGCCAATAAACAACACACTAGCCACTGGGTGGCCTCTTAGCTACACATGTTGGGACATAAAATCCCAGCTGCCACTTTATAAAGACAGTGGGAATGTGGGTAATCCACACACAGTTGAGCACAGCAACTGCATTTCTCATTAGCAAGGGGTTATAACGCAGCGCTGGGCTCTGTTGAAGACATTTGGGTGGCCCTGATAAGGGCCGTTTTCTTCTTGTCTTCTTTGAAGAGAGGTGACAAATTAGGACTTTCAAAGAAGACTGGGGCCGGCTTCAGAGTCATGACGGGGTCCCTCAAATGTTGAACCTATTTACAGAAGAGGTAACAATGTACTCATTGCAGACAGCGCTGTAAACTTAGTAAAATGCTGAGTAGATACACGAGTATAATCATCTGCAGTATAAATACCTGGCTTTGTGTTGCTTAACAGCATCGGCAAGGGTGAGCTTCTCACCATACGTTGTTGAGCGGGCCGGCTGAGCCTTGAACACTAGTGCCTTTCTTGCCGATTCAAAGGTTGGGTACTGTTGCATGCGGCTCAAAACTGCATTAGTTAGTGTCACTGTGTAGTCTGCACAAAAGGAGAAAAATCCGTAACTATATAATTCCAAGGCCACAGTTATTACATGTTTTGCTAAGTCAGAATGTTTCTCATTGCATGCCTAATGTTTGTATAGCTTACTGTGTGTGGCATTTTCTTTCAGTGGGACGGCAAGCCACGTCTTCTTCACCTTGGATGGTTTCAGGCGGTACTGCTTTGCACCATCTTCCACCAGCTGGACGCGGTCTGCATTTTCGTTATAATGCAAGATTGCTAGTTGTGTTCTGACAAGAAACAATCCATATTGCTTGTGATTTCACCTTGCTAGCTTCTTTCTCTATAACATCAGAACCTTCAAGTGCTATTATTACCTCGCACGCATTCCAGCATCTGAGAAGCCATGTGTTTTTGGCAGAAAATGAAGGAGAACGCTATGAAATGCTTCCAGGCCAAATGTCTGATTTGTAGATGACAGCATCGGAATGTCTTTCAGAAGTGTAGGAGCCATCAGTATATCATGCACGCGCATGTAGGTCTCACTTTCTGGAATTATATGTCATGAAATTTTACTACACATCATTCTTTATAGATTTTCAATTGCTCACCTTCCTTCAGCCATTCCCTTGGTGGGGACACTGGCCCGTGGTAGCAGACAGGATACCGAGGGTCTTCGTGTTGATGGACGTCAACGATATGGTTCATCAAGGACACCCATTTAGCCCGGCACAGTTCACCATCATCCCCACTGGTTTTGGGGCACCAGTAGGCATGCCGAACTATACTCTCGATCCACAGCTGCACCACCTGATGCTTTGCTGCGCGACCGAGAGCAAGAAGTTTCTTCTTGATACCTGTTATAAGCACACATGTAAAATTTTTCTGTAAGCTTCATTTTCACTGTGATTTCACCTTTGACAACATGCCACACATCAAATCGATGCTTAATGTGGGGGCACAAGTCTCTCATCATGGCTTTGATGCCTGTGTGCCGATCCGTGACAAGCATGTCTACTACCATGTCATGCACGTCAAGAAATGCAAGACACCTTTGTAGCCCATGCTTCTCCATGGCGTTGCTGCTTGTCACCTCTGTGACCTAGTAGTTAGAAAGAAATCCAGTGAATTCATCAATGTATACTGCTAAAAATCTGTGAGGTATTAAAGCGTTTACAGGGCCGACTGCCACGTGGATTGGTCCTCAGTCTGCTGCTTTATAGGTGCATGTGACATAATGTGGTAGCCAGACTGTGTTTGCAGGTTTAAATTTTGTAAAGTCAGAAAGAATCAATAAAAATATAACAGCACTTCAAAAAGAGTTCTACCAGGAATTTGCTACCACTGATGGCCCCATAAAGTTTCTGCATTGAAATGTACTTGGCATAGCACGCAAAGATACACGTTTTTACCTTGACTAACTCGAAGTGTACAATGCGATTGGCAGTGGTCTCCAGTAATGTATACGTGCCATAGAGAGCCGTGTGACCCGGAGAATCACACCTCCCATCACCAGCAAGTGTTAAGGGCACTGGGCGCAGCTCCTCCAGCAGTTGTTGCTGCTTCGTCTCGTATACCTGTAAATGAACAGCGCTTATATTAATGTATGCTGTATGCACTGCATATGATTTTGCACTCTGTGACTTTGCACTTGTAGTAAGACATATTGCATGAGAGGACTGACTGATGTCATTTATAAGTCACACAGTCAGCTTATCCTAAATATCAGAGATACTCACATTGTTTATTGCAGGAAACAAATAACATTGCTGCGTTTTGTAGAACTGGGACCTTCTGAGTGCTGGGACTCCCATAATTTTCAGCATTCGGAGGGCTTTGGCAATGTTTGTACCAGAGAAAAGTATCCCGCAGCACAGCAAAACATTCCCCAGTGGCCTATTGCCCACCCATGGCTGGCTGTACCACAGCCTTTCTTTTTGGCAACCGCAAGTCATCTTTGCTCTTACACAGGTGCCCTTGAGAGTGATATCAGCTTCAACATCATCTCGCTGGCATGAAGGACACACTGATAGCAGCTCTCTCAAACAAGATTCCGCTACGATAAACAGCCTCTCATCTGCAGCACACCTAAAAGATATATAGATATATAAAACATGATTTTCAAAATTCAAAATGCTTCATTGTGGCACAATACACTGTATTATTGACAGAGAGTGGGCAATTGCTCACCAATCCATGCTGAGACCGGACATTTGCTCACCCGTTCTATTTTTTACCTTTTACACTGTGTGACACAGTGAATGATAATCAGCGTTGTATTTTTAAAATCACAATGCTATTTTCGAACCTCTTAGAAACCGTGTCGGCATCTGTGTGGTAATTATTTTACAAGAAACAAGGAAATAAGGGGTGTGGTAAAAAGTCTTCCTGTGCTCGTTATCTGTACAGGGAATATTTGACGAAGGAACACAACCTCATATACACAAAGCTGGACTGCCCTGTGAGATATGAAGTACAAAAAGGCCTTTCTGAAGTTCATCTATACTCGTCGTCGTAAAAGCTACTCGTCGAAGCATGAAAAGAAAACAGCTAATTTTGTAGTTTCGACTTTTCACGACACAATAACAAAGCGTATTTGTATGCGCACGCACTGCATTCCGCGAGGTCAGGGTTAAAATTTGTGATCGGATTAGTTTATGTAGCACTAATCCCAGTATAACCCTCACAGTAAAGGCGGCATTGATCGGTACACATTATTTTTATACGCTTTTAGACTTGCCAGGCACGCAGCATTTTTGCTAGTTATATCGGTCCGCTTCGTAGCTATTACAGGTATGTTTTGAAAGTAAATGAACAACAGATATGTGCCCTTAATAATGGTACACCCATGCTCCGCCTTTATACCCTACTGCCATGTGAGTCCTACGATGCTTCTGTGTTTGTGCGCATGTATGAAGTATTTATACTAATAAGAGGCTGTTGTCATGGGTGCGGTTGCAAACATGACCCACAAATTTGATGTTTCCCAGCAGTCGTCTCCCACCCCACCCCGATTAATAACGAAGTATACTTGTGAAATATACTTTTTCTATTCCACTTGCACGAACCACCAAACACGACACATATAACTTGCAAAAACAACAAGCACGTCAGAAACCGTGGTGAGTATTTGTCCGCGTTTATCTTTCAGTCGGTGGACAATTGTCCGGTGAGCAAATGTCCTGGATCCATTATTGACCTCTGATGAGATACAATCAACACAATGAAATGTCTCATACTTACGTTTTACGAGTATGGGATGTATGCTGCAACCTGAACGGCTCCTCGTTCTCAAACCTGAAAGCATCAGTAGATTATTTGCATTCATAATTTGCGAGCAAATTGACAAATAAACTGCACTAATTTTAGTCATGTAAGCTTACTCCTCAGAGTCTCTGCTTTCTGAGACACTGGAGAGCTGAAATGTCGTGTCATGCGGATCATGTGGGCTGCAGAAAGAAAAAAAGAAACATTTCATGGAAACTGCGTTCAATAAGCAAAGCAACAGGATTGTTCAAAGATTACTTTGCCCAGTATGTTATATGTGGTCCCTTCGGTTAATACGTATTTTGACGTAAATAATATCCATGCGCAGTTTTTTGTCAATTTTTTTTCCCCGTTTAGAGTGCATACTGTTTGTCTGTAATACGTACTATTTCAGACTCAACAGTTATGTTGAGCTCCTTTGGTATCGGGGTGGAGCTCCTTAGCAACGGTTGGCTGGTGTCGAGAGGCAAGGCAGGAACCTGTGAGCTTGACATGTTTGGTGGTGTCATCTCAAAGTGGCTGCCCATGCCGCTGTCGCACCACTCGGGCATGCAACTGCTGCTGCTTGCTGAAACCAATGACACCTTACTGGCAGGATTTACAGAAGCCTGTGTAGACACTCTAGGACGGTGCAGATGAGTCTGTGTTCCTAAAAGGCATGTGCAGTTTGTAATATCTACAAACAAAACTAGATGAAGAAACCATATAATACAGAATTTAGGAACATAGATGTGCATACCAAGAGTGCAAGTTGGAACAGCTGTCTGTGTGGCCTTGTCGGTAGCTCCTGCGCCTTTGTCTGGGTTGTATGGCACAAATGTATACTTGAACCCGTATTGGCTTACAGTTTGGTAGGGTATCAGGGGTTGTAAGGGCAACCCGTCAAGCACCAGCACGTTGACTGTAAAAGACGTGGAAATCAAGAGCTATGCTATAGGGAGCTTTCACCTACGTCACTATGTGACGTGGCAGTGACGTGACATTCTCGTAAGCTCCTCCCACTGATGGTCACTTTTCGTGCTAGCGGCGTTGAAAGATGATGAGCTGTGCTATTTTTCGATGCGACAACCATAGATTTCGTAAAAGAAAAATGTGGGAACGAGAATGACGAAGCGTCTTTGGGATAAAAGAAGGGTACGGATGCGTCCGCATTTCAAAACACTATTGAAGGCTTCGTTTTCGAGCAGATGTTAGCATCCTATAGTTAGCCACCACATAATTACACCCTGTATTTTCTATATTTGATGTGCAATGTGTTCATAGCAGTGATGTATTGACATGTTGGGAGAAGTCACAAAGTGATAAAGTAGAAAATAAATCAGACAACATAAAAAGGAAAAAAAATTAAAATGTGGTATTTATGGTAGTGTTAAACTAATTTATCAAAGTGAGTTTAATCATTGTTGCAGTTGAAGCTGCCTTTGTGACGGCATGTTAATGAACTAGATATAATATTCTACATAGATGTTCGCATCAATGAGGGGGAAAAGGTAAGCAGATATGTGACTGAGTTGCTATACATGTCTGCTGGTGACATACCGTCATCAGATATTGACTGTGGCACAGGAAGGAAAGTCCCTCTGCTCTCGCATCTTGCTCCCTCTGAATTGTCTGTCACTAAAAGGGTAAAAAACGACCAAGTGAGATGAAAGATACAGCTGTTGCAAGATATGCGCAATAAGTAAAACGCAAAATAATAAAATCCAGTCCTCGTTTTGTGACAATAGAATGCAGCCAAAATGCAAGGATATGTGTGTGGATAGCGTGTGAATCGTAACATTTCGATCTTGCGCGTTGTGATGTTGTTGTTGGCAACAACAGCTGTTGTTGCCATCCCACCAGCATACTATTCAACCAGGGACGGAGTCTGGGGGAGGGGATCCGGATGTCGTGACCCCACACACACACACACACTCAATTTCAGTCGTTACACAGAGTTTCAGTTGACCCTGGTAGTGGAATAGGATGCTTTCCAGGGCAGCCCCCCCTCCCCCCCCCTCAGAAAAAATATCCTGGATCAACAGCAGTCAAACGCATAGGTGGGCATTTTGGTGGAACCTCACTCGCCCTCACCCTCACGGTCCTCACGGGCGCATGCCCTCACTCGCCCTCACCCTCACGGCCCTCACAAGCGCAAGCCCCCACTCACCCTCACCCTCAGGGCCCTCACGGGCACATGACCTCACTCGCCTTCACTCTCACGGCCCTCACGGGCGCGTGCCCTCACTCGCCCTCACCCTCACGGCCCTCACAAACGCAATCCCTCACTCGCCCTCACCCTCACGGCCCTCAAAAGCGTAATCCCTCACTCGCCCACACCCTCACGGCCCTCAGGGCAACATGCCCTCACTCACCCTCACGGACACACGCCCTCTCTCGCCCTCACCTCACGGCCCTCAAATGTGTGCCTTTACTGGCCCGCGGCTTATTCGCGGCTAACACTGCCAATGTGTCCCACAAAGAAAGTTTTTCCCCACAAGGAAAAGTGTCCCACATGGTTACAGATATGGTTCTGGCACCGCGATAGGAGCCTTTCCGGTTGTTTTAAAGGGCTGTTGTGTCGCGTCCTTCGGGTATTCGGGGCTAACGCTATCAAAGTCCCTGTGGGAAAGTGTCCCATACGGTTACAGATATCGCTTTTGCACCGCGATAGGAGCCTTTTCGGTCGTTTTAAAGGGCTGGTGTGCCACGTTCTTCGGGTGTTCGCGGTCAACACTACCGAAGTCCCTGTGGGAAAGTGTCCCATATGGTTACAGATATCGCTCTTGCACCGCGATAGGAGCCTTTCCGGTCGTTTTAAAGGGCTGGTGTGCCACGTTCTTCAGGTGTTCGCGGTCAACACTACCGAAGTCCTCGTGGGAAAGTCTCCCATATGGTTACAGATATCGCTCTTGCACCGCGATAGGAGCCTTTCCGGTCGCTTGAAAGGGCTGGTGTGCCACGTTCTTCGGGTGTTCGCGGTCAACACTACCGGAGTCCCTGTGGGAAAGTGTCCCATATGGTTACAGATATCGCTCTTGCACCGCGATAGGAGCCTTTCCGGTCGTTTTAAAGGGCTGGTGTGCCACGTTCTTCGGGTGTTCGCGGTCAACACTACCGAAGTCCCTGTGGGAAAGTGTCCCATATGGTTACAGATATCGCTCTTGCACCGCGATTGAAGCCTTTTCGGTCGTTTTAAAGGGCTGGTGTGCCACGTTCTTCGGGTGTTCGCGGTCATCACTACCGAAGTCCCTGTGGGAAAGTGTCACATATGGTTACAGATATCGCTCTTGCACCGCGATAGGAGCCTTTCCGGTCGTTTTAAAGGGCTGGTGTGCCACGTTCTTCGGGTGTTCGCGGTCAACACTACCGAAGTCCTCGTGGGAAAGTCTCCCATATGGTTACAGATATCGCTCTTGCACCGCGATAGGAGCCTTTCCGGTCGCTTGAAAGGGCTGGTGTGCCACGTTCTTCGGGTGTTCGCGGTCAACACTACCGGAGTCCCTGTGGGAAAGTGTCCCATATGGTTACAGATATCGCTCTTGCACCGCGATAGGAGCCTTTCCGGTCGTTTTAAAGGGCTGGTGTGCCACGTTCTTCGGGTGTTCGCGGTCAACACTACCGAAGTCCCTGTGGGAAAGTGTCCCATATGGTTACAGATATCGCTCTTGCACCGCGATAGGAGCCTTTCCGGTCGTTTTAAAGGGCTGGTGTGCCACGTTCTTCAGGTGTTCGCGGTCAACACCACCGAAGTCCTCGTGGGAAAGTCTCCCATATGGTTACAGATATCGCTCTTGCACCGCGATAGGAGCCTTTCCGGTCGCTTGAAAGGGCTGGTGTGCCACGTTCTTCGGGTGTTCGCGGTCAACACTACCGGAGTCCCTGTGGGAAAGTGTCCCATATGGTTACAGATATCGCTCTTGCACCGCGATAGGAGCCTTTCCGGTCGTTTTAAAGGGCTGGTGTGCCACGTTCTTCGGGTGTTCGCGGTCAACACTACCGAAGTCCCTGTGGGAAAGTGTCCCATATGGTTACAGATATCGCTCTTGCACCGCGATAGGAGCCTTTTCGGTCGTTTTAAAGGGCTGGTGTGCCACGTTCTTCGGGTGTTCGCGGTCATCACTACCGAAGTCCCTGTGGGAAAGTGTCACATATGGTTACAGATATCGCTCTTGCACCGCGATAGGAGCCTTTCCGGTCGTTTTAAAGGGCTGGTGTGCCACGTTCTTCGGGTGTTCGCGGTCAACACTACCGAAGTCCCTGTGGGAAAGTGTCCCATATGGTTACAGATATCGCTCTTGCACCGCGATAGGAGCCTTTTCGGTCGTTTTAAAGGGCTGGTGTGCCACGTTCTTCGGGTGTTCGCGGTCAACACTACCGAAGTCCCTGTGGGAAAGTGTCCCATATGGTTACAGATATCGCTCTTGCACCGCGATAGGAGCCTTTCCGGTCGTTTTAAAGGGCTGGTGTGCCACGTTCTTCGGGTGTTCGCGGTCAACACTACCGAAGTTCGTGTGGGAAAGTGTCCCATATGGTTACAGATATCGCTCTTGCACCGCGATAGGAGCCTTTCCGGTCGTTTTAAAGGGCCGGTGTGCCGCGTTCTTCGGGTGTTCGCGGCCAACACTACCGAAGTCCCTGTGGGAAAGTGTCCCATATGGTTACAGATATCGCTCTTGCACCGCGATAGGAGCCTTTTCAACCGCTTTAAAGGGTTCCTGGGCCACGTTTTTCGGAACTAGGGGCGAGCGCTGCATATGTCCTAGTGTAAGCCTTGAAGGTTGTAGCTATGCTAAGAAGGTTGTAGCGAAGCTATGAAAGGTTGTAGTTCGTTGAACTGCGACACAAGGACGCCGCCGGTGTGTCTGCGCATAGCGAGGCTGCGAGAAACCTTCTGATGTTATCGCTTGTTTGAGGCACCTCGGGGCTATAAATGACATAAAGTAAAAAGGATTAGTACGGTGGGTGCAATATAATTTTGCCGCGTATACGGGTGGTAACACGGCGTCCTTGTGATTACGGGTGTTTCTTGTGGCCAGTAACGTATTGCGCCAGTGTCGTGCACCTTCAGTGCTATTTCAAACGTGGTCGTGAACGATGAGCCGTCCGAAGAAGAGCTGCGCAGAGGGCGAACTTGTTAAGGACCCTACGCATGCTGTACCTGGGAGTTTAAAGAAACACTTATCCATTAAAAGCATATCATCAAACCATAAATCCATATCCATGAAATCATATCCATGAAACCATATCATCAAGTAACCAGTCAGCTCAGGACGCTTAGCTGTATTCCCAGCGAGACATAGACGAAATTTTTAAAAATGTGCACACCAGCCCATGTGCACCCCGATGGTAGTTGGGTCATTGGAACCATATCATCAAGTAATCAGTCAGCTTAGAACACTTCGCTGTGTTCCCAGCGCGACATAGACGAAATTTCTAAAAATGTGCACACCAGCCCATGTGCACCCCGCTGGTAGTTGGGTCATTGGAACCATATCATCAAGTAACCAGTCAGCTCAGGACGTTTAGCTGTATTCCCAGCGAGACACAGACGAAATTGCTAAAAATGTGCACACCAGCCCTTTAATGTGCACCCCGCTGGTAGTTGGGTCATTGGAACCATACCATCAAGTAACCAGACAGCTCAGGACGCTTAGCTGTATTCCCAGCGAGACATAGACGAAATTGCTAAAAATATGCACACCAGCCCTTTAATGTACACCCCGCTGGTAGTTGGGTCATTGGAACCATATCATCAAGTAACCAGTCAGCTCAGGACGCTGAGCTGTTTTCCCAGCGATACATAGACGAAATTGCTAAAAATGTGCATACCAGCCCTTTAATGTGCACCCCGCCGGTAGTTGGGTCATTGGAACCATATCACCAAGTAACCCGTGAGCTTAGAAAGCTTCGCTGTGTTCCCAGCGCGATGTAGACGAAATTGCTAAAAACGTGCACACCACCCCTTCAGATGGCTGCGCAGGAAATACAACAAAGCGGTCCCTGCCACGGTCTAGTTTTTTCGTCATTAATAAATAGATACCCTGTCCATCCCACATATGAGGATGAGTGCACTCACCGTAGGCCTCTTGGCTTGAGCGTCGTCAATAGGCTTCGCGTTACTGAAGGCCTCACGTGTGAGTGCCTTCATAATTTGCGCAAGCCTCGTATGGGTCATTTGACCTCATTTCTGAGTGCACTCATAGTGACCTCACACCCCTCAGGCCTCTCCAGTGACTTCACTCACACAGACCTGGCGCCCCTCAGACCTCATGAGTGCACTCACAAGAGGTCTCATGAGGGGCAAAACCTCATGAGTGCACTCACAGGAGACCTCATGAGGGGCAAAACCTCATGAGTGCACTCACAGGAGAGCTCATGAGGGGCAAAACCTCATGAGTGCACTCACAGGAGACCTCGTGAGGGGCAAAACCTCATGAGTGCACTCACGGATGGCCTCATCGCGGGCTTGCCCTCACTCACCCTCACCTCAAAGGCGTGAGGTGAGGGTGAGGGGCACTCATGAGGGCCCTCATGAGTGAGTTCGCCCAGCTATGGTCAAACGTTGGTTATTTTTCGCATGTGCGACGTCAACACATAGCATGGAATTCACGATGTTCGGCTGGTTCGGCGATACACGATTCCGTTTGGGACAAGGCAGGGAAGACGCCACGGCAGGCCTGGAAAGGCGATGTACGCAACAATTACAACATGCGGTTGGTTCAGTACTCATTCGCGGTACGCCCGCGGCACACGGTTCGAAGTTTCGCGGGCTCATATAAAATATACTGACCTCAGAACTATGCACATCAGATTCGTTACTGATGTTAAGACCGTTGTCGCCAGAAGTTGCTCCGAAGATCGTGGGGACGGCTCCTACATCAAGCCGCATCTTCTTTGGCGCCATCCCGAACCGCGCTTGCAGAAGATCCCTGACCATATATGCGTCATCAGCGAAATGTGCGGAACACACTCGTTTCACATTCAGGACTTTCGTTGAAGACGCTTCGAGTGTGTGATTCTCGATGGTTGCTTCCCATTTACGCTTCGTCCTTTGGGGTATAAAAACTCAGATTGCCATTGACAACAGACCTGTTGTTACACCCAGGCACGCTACAATAGTTTCCACCATTCGGCATGTTCCGTAGGTGTAACGATGATAAATTCACGAAACACAGAACGATAGTGTACTAGGCAAGCTCAAGGTGCCAAGTGATTTTATTTAGGTCGAGTCATCCCAGCTTCCCTTTGCTCTCGAAATGAGAACGCAAAGGTGGATTGACACCGTTTCTCTAAACCAGCAAGTAGGCCGCTTTACAGTCACTATATAAGCTACGCTTACAGTATCGACACTGAGCTACGCCGACGAACACGGCGGCCATTTTGTGGCGTAGCTGTCCTGGCAGCAAAGTGGTTCCTGTTTCGGTTTCTCTCAGTTATGACGTTATGATACGGTCCCCGTACAGTTTCCGCTCACTTCGGGTGAGCCGTAGGTATGATTTGCTTTCTCGCGTCGATCTCTGCGGGTGCTCGAAGTTTCGTGTGTGTTGATAGGATCTACATTGCGTTGTGTCTTTGAAACTGATTTAATTTGAAGATAAGTTCCAGTTTGAGTGGGCGATTGTAGACTTTGACACTGCCGTTGTAGTTGTGATTACAGTGACTGTAATTGTGATAAGTGTCGAGAGGATCTACACTGCGTTGTGAGCTTGAAACTGATTTTATTTGAGGATCAGTTCCAGTTTGAGTGGACAACTGTATTCTGACACCGCCGTTGGTTGTGATGTCTGTTCTGATAGGATCTACACTGCGTTGTGCGTTTGAAACTGATCGTATTTGAAAATTAGTTCGTTTGAGTGGACGATTGTGGTCTGACAGCGCCGTTGGTTGTGATATGTGTTCTGATAGGATCTACATCGCGTTGTGCATTTGAAACTGATCTTATTTGAAAATTAGTTCGTTTGAGTGGACGATTGTGGTGTGACAGCGCCGTTGGTTGTGATATGTGTTCTGATAGGATCTACATTGCGTTGTGCGTTTGAAACTGAACATCCAGTTTGAGTGTAGTCTTTGACACTGCCGTTGTGGTTGTGATATGTGTTGAGAGGATCTACGTTGCGTTGTGCGCTACAAACTGATTTAATTTGAAGATAGGTAGCTTGCAGTTTGAGTGGACGGTTGTAGACTAAACCACCGTTGATTGTGATGATTTTGGTATGTGCATAAACTGACAAAGCCGCAGACAAACACACAACTAGCTGTCTGTACAGCCAGCTGTGTAGCAAAATACAAAAACTTTATTCTCCCAACAGCAGCTTAAGTGCAGTGTGTAGCTTAAGAATTGTATAAGGGTTTTCGAAACACGCAGCATGGCCTCTGTGTAAGGCAAGTGGTGTGGCCCTGAAAAGGGCCTTTTTCTTCTCAGCCGTCTTGCAGATCACCGATGGTATTACTTGACTCGCTCAGCAAGTACTCTCATGGCTACACTCTTGCTGCCACATTTTGATGGCGCAGCACGTGGTGCACAGTTTATCTTCCTGAGGGCAATACGCATCCGCAGGCTCAGGAATTTGTCCACTACTTTCCTAGCAATCCCGTGGCAGGACGGATGTGAAGGGGCAGACTGCCGCACGATCTCAGCAAGAACTGACATCGATATGTTCAAGATAGTGTCTTCGTGCTGTCGAAACACCTTTTCTGTGTGCTGCAACAAGTTGACAACTTTTTTCGCTGGCCGGCAAAGTGGGTTTTTCTCACCGGCACCACAATATGATTTGAATTGAAGCAATTCGTCATCCTTGTCCACCAAGTCGTCTTCCAAAAATGCTTTGCATGCTGCACAGAGCCTGTGTAGTCCGGCCACACTTTTGGTAGCATACCCTGCTACGTAGCAGAGTGACTGAGCTTCAAGGGCATCCAGTGTCACGGTCTCCTCCCACTCCAGCAATTCGGGTTCCACACTTGCAACACTGTCATTTTTGCTGTGGCTCTCCTCTCGTGCAAGTCCTTTTCGGAGTTCAACAAACTCCAACAGATCAGAGCGGTCACTGACATGGTAGCTGCCTTTACGACTTGGCCGGAAATACTGCGACAGCATTATGAGTCGTAAGGTTAGCTTGAACTCGAGCGGCCGAGGTACAGGGTTCTTTGCACGTACACAGGAAAAGAGGTTCTCCAGTGCATCCTGGCTCAGTCGGCCAAGCATGACAAACTTGAAGTTGCACTTTTTCACCAGCTCCGGTGGCGCAGCGGTAACGCGTGCGCTTGGAGACTGGGAGGTCCGCGGTTCGAATCCGCGGGCCGGCTGTGCCGTCTGGGGTTTTTCCTGGGTTTCCCTCAGATGTGTAATAGGCGTATGCCGGCACAGTTCCCCTGACGCAGCTATCCTGACGGCCCATCGACGCAGCTATCCTCCCCCCGAGCGGATTCCGCTCGGTCTTCCACTTCACCCTTTTCCTCTCCTCCTCTCCACCACCTTTCCCTTCCCGAGAAACATGCCGCCTAATCAGGCAGGCAGACCTCTCGGGTTCCTCCCAACGACACTCCTCCTCCTCCCTCCTCGCACTTTTTCAACAGAAGGTCCTGCAATTGCACTGCACACATAGATGAAACCATGATGCCTGCTTTGACAGGTTTGTAGCATCCATTTTGAGATTCCTTTTTTATCTTCACAGCCGACATTAACCTTGCACATACCTCAAGAAAGCACACAGCATCTTGATGTTTGTTTTCCTTGAAGTTGCTCAGACCTGTGGAAACCGACCTCGATGACATGAGGCAGAACCACTTGTCCACCTGCTCCAAAAACCAGGCAGTGGTCACGGCTTCCTTTTCGAGTTTCCCAAGCTGTACAAGAACCCTGATGGCAGCAGCTACTGCATGGTTCAGAACAGCCACGGCAGATGACACGTTCATTTTTTCATAGTGGCTCGGGTATTTCAGCTTGAGGTGGGGTGCAAGTTTAAGGTCGTGTTCTGCGTCAATTTCAGCAACCTTCCTGATGTGGCGTACTGACACCTGTAAATGAGAATCAAGACATAAGAGCAAATACACAGTATTATGTAACCAATACGTTGCACATAATAACATCAAGCACAACATTTATTAACTTGCAGAACGTTATGCGACCTACCTCATCAGATGGAAGATTCTCTGCTTTGACGACATTCGGTGGGATGTGAATGGATTGACCCCTTATGAGGTGGCCACGAAGGTTTTTCAAGATATGTGGAGGATCCGCGAGGAAGTACAACCTACGCTCCGTGCTGCACGGGTGGACGCAGGACACACTTGCTCCAGACGCCCTCGTAGCCCCAATCCCGCAGAGTTTCCACAGGGCTTTGTTGCTGGGACCCATGTCGGAAATAATGGCATTGACTTGAGCGCCGACAGCCTCGCATTTCTTTGTTACTTCAAAGACGAAATCCTTCAGGAAGGATCCGTCGATTGAGTCTCCTGTAAGATGTCAGAATGTCTCGTATTGAGCTTTTGCTTGTGAACTATGCTCTATGAAAAGAAAACATCACAGGTTGGAAACAAACCTGAAAAGTGGTATGCTATCACTTGCTTCCATCTGGACGACAGGCCGGCCAGCATGATGACAAGTCCGTGTGTTGCCAAGCCTGGTTCCTTGTTGCTGCGGCTCGAGAGTGGTCCTGTTGCTTGTCCTATTACGACTTTCTGTGTGGGGTCGAAATCCAAGCCAGGTGTCAACTGCATTTCGTCGACTAGGATTGCGCAGTGGCGCTCTTCTGGTCGCATTTGCTCCAGCTTTAAGTGCAGGTAGGAGCTCCTCAAGAATACCTAGTGACATGAAAAATGTTCACACTGTGTTCATTACTTTGAAGTGCCATTAAAATGTGTGTTGCTCATATCAACACGACATGTTCACCTGTGCATGTTGATAACCTTAATTCTATACCTGGACTGAACTTGACATTTTCAATTTTTCTTTGTAAGGTCCTTTCTGATGGTAGTGGCAGAAGTTCATCCTTGACAAAATCATATCCCCCACGGCCACATGCAAGTCTTGTCTTCAAGGCTTTGAGGACAGTTCGGTCATCCCACCTGAGAAAACGAAGGCTCTGTGAAAGAGGGTACACTACAGAAATTTTATTGCACTTGCTGTGTGGCGTTCTAGAGAAGTGAGAGAGAATAATATCCTACCTATTTGCTCGTGCAAACCTAATGTTCTCCATGCTTCTCAGCTGGTCGGGTGCCAGGCGCAGTCGTGGGTCTTCTGAAAATAAAGAGCCAACATTAAGCAGTGGGTTCACCATTTCCAAAAAGCACCTCTCACTTTCAAGAGCCTCCAGTTTCTGCTCCAATTGACGGACTTTTTTTTGTGCAACGTTCAGCCGGCGTCTCAGATCAGCAACCAAGAATTCATGTTGACACGGTTTACCACAACAGTACAGGCGGTCCTGATAAGATGGTATGTCAACTGCGTTGCTGCAGCTGGGCAGGACATCTACTGAACGAAATGAGTTCTGTGAGAGTGTTGCAAATTACTTTGGAAGAGTTTGCAGACACTCGATATCGTTTCGTTGTTCATAATCCATTTTCACGTGTACAAGAACTCTTACCAGTGTCAGCAATTAGAGAGCTGGACAGCAGTCCACTCGCATCCAGGGAACGGTTTGAATCATAGATTTCAGCTACAAAAATATTTGTCAATCATCAGTCATCAAGAAATAAAAATCATACTTGCTACTGGGAGTGGCACTTACAATGGGTCGCCGAGACTGAGGAAATGTTGGCCTCCCTTTCACCTTCATTGTAGAACAGTACGTGGTCTGTTGGGAAACATGATATTGTCTCAAGTCATGTAACAAAAGCAATTCATTGACACACAGGCATATTTCATTTCACAAACCTAACCAACTACTGTGTGATGTAATATAAATGGGATTCTTGTGTCATCTTCTCAGATGTCTCATTTTTCAAACCTGTTCCAGCTACACCGAATGGAATCAACGGAATTATGCAAAAATAAACTACCACATGTCCAACTTTCAGTTTACTTACCAGGAAGGAACACCGGTTGATCGATATGGTTCATGAAAATGTACTCCTGTGTAGCGCAAGGGTACAGCTCAACAGTTTCATCTTCGAGTGGCATTTCTACGTGGAATTGAGAAAAATTAGCAACTGGTTGTTGTTTTTCTCTCCTTTTGTGTAAAATTAACAGCATCAAGGTCAATCTGAATTTTCATTTCTTACACTTATTCATAATCTTTAATACATACCACTTGTACAGGCTGTCGTATCTTCCATTGCTGCAGTCTCACCAACTACTACATGACCTGTAAAACATTTACTACATGATCTCTCGTATGTGGCGTGATCTGAGAGCTGGGATAGAAAGTGAGATGTAGTACCAGTGTATGAGTGTGACGGATCAATCACCATCAATTCATGTGCAACGGAGGGCTCAACACTCACACTTGTGAATTCTGGGACTTCTGTGTGAAAGAATGACTCAGTTAATTATGTAAGTCACTTTTCTTCTTTGAATAACAGACACTCGTGCTTGAATGCATGCACCCGCGGTGCAGTATGCTGTTTTCTCACCAAGATATGGTGCTGTGGGATCTTCGACAATGCACTCCTGTGCCGTAGAAGGCACGACAGCAACAACTTCATTCGGCCTTGGGATTTCTGTGTGTATGAACAGTACGAATTATTCGTGGCCGATAATTTTTCTTTTCGTCAAACGTCGAAATAAATCAACAGTCACACAACATTTACGCAGCTCTGCCATATTCGCGGCCTGTCCGTTCGCGATTTATTATCGCGTTAATCCAGTCTTTATTACCTGGTTCTTGTATGTCTGTCACGACAGCCTTTGGTAGCTTTTTGCCGGGTTTGCTTCCACTCTTGTTGCTTCCCGGTATCGTGGGCACGGCGTTCCATTTTAGAAGACGTCTCCCGTCAGCCCTGTTTGGCTCAAACTGGCTGGGTTCAAAATGGTCCTGAAAAAAGAAACTAATAAAATCATTTCCGCAACTTTCTCAGTCTTGCTTGCGCGACACCACGTACCTGGCACAGCCTTGAATGCTCTGTCACCGTGAACCCCTTGCGATTCACGATTCGCAACCAATCCTGGAGACGAAGCTCATCCTTCTTTCCGAGGGGAAATCTGTAGAGTTTGTGTCCTCCAGCGTTGCTGTTTTTACAATATAGCGCCGCACAGCACGGCATATCGTAGCTTTCGGCACAAAACACAACTTCCAAAGAGGCCGCGTACGCCCGAAAAACGAGAGCTCCAAGATGTCTGCGTCCAGTCGACAAGCTCTCGGCCACGTGATCCCCCGGAGCGAATGAACGCCCCTGGCGGCTTCTTGAATGGGGGAAAAGTGTGTCGATACTGTAAGCGTAGCTTATATAGTGACTGTAGGCCGCTTCTTACAATATGCGTCTTTCTCTTGGCAACTGAAAGAAAATGTACGAGGGTTCCACGGTCTCCAGACACTTCTCAAAGTCGTCTGCTAGCGCGCGCGAAAGCAGACGATTTCTACATCCAATCACGGAGTTTCTCGTAGTGCCCGCACGCCGACGTACCGGTTGTTGTTGTTGCCAACACAAATCGCGGTATGCTGTGCAATCCTTATCGATTTAATTCGTTTATTTAATAACCGTGACGTGCTTTGTCGGGTAAATTCGCACGATTCCATTTCCAACAAAGGGCAATCGAATGGTGCACTTTATGAGAGGGCCAGGGGGTACGAGACCATCCCTTTAAAATAACGTTATTGTCACGTGTGCTTTGCAGTTGTTCAGCTGTCAGCGTATTTCATTACAGAAATTCGAAACGCGCTGTGCACGAAGAGCATGCACATGCATGACACACGCTGTAGGAGCGACTGCACATACGAGGTTAACACAGCAGTTTATTTGCTTCCACCGTACCTCACAGATTAAAAGAACAGTGGAACAAATTGGCGTATTGGCGTAGGTTGTGTATCCGGTACTTCGGCACATCTGAGTGACTGTGAGGGGAACCTGCAAGCACAAACGCATTGTTTATAGAAAATACATGGTCTTGAGATCTGTAGGAGCAGTCACACATACTTTCTTAGTACGCAATGGCACCAGCGAAGTGCAAACAAGTCCGAGTTGTCAGATGCACGCGATACGAATAAACAGATTTTTCTTCAAAATAAAGAGCTTACCTGAGAAAAATTATCCCTCTTTCTCTGTCCGCGTGAAGTGTACTCAAAGCTGCAACAAACTGGCATGACATGGACTTTATTTTAAAAGAAATTTTAAAAAATACGGGCAGCACCGCTTGAACTAAATGCAGACGACAGGATGCGATGGGCCCACCAATATGGCGGCCGGTGACACGCAGTGGAGCAGCCAATGCGCGATCCAGCCTATACTATAGAGATCAGTGGAGCAGCTCGCATTTCAACAATACAGCCACAACATCAACAGCGTTAGTTAAGCATTTACAGTCAATAAATTGTGGACGTCAAAATAGAAAATTCCGTTAAAGATTTTAACATTAAAATCGCCAATTCACTGTTCTTCTTACTTGACGGAGTACGTTCACAGGTGCACATCGAGCGGATATCTTCGCAAGAGATGCGGACGCCGTGGATGAGTGCATAGGGACCGAGTAACGTGTAGGCGGCGCCGCTGCGCACCCCGCGCCCAGCGCCATCTACGGCGGTCTCGACGCAGGGGTCGGGAGCTCTCTAGAATTGCAGCTGGGCGATTCCACGCGAAATGATCCAGCGGACCTGCTCGGCCCCCACAAAACGATCCCAAATTTTTACGAATTTTTTTTAGCAGTCCCTAATAGTGCAAAACGACACACCACGAAACATTTCTTCCCAAATCTCAATGTGGCGGGTGCTACACACGAGCAAAGTTCACCGCGCAGGCGAAAACCGTGCCTGGCGTGAACGGCAACTGCGGCTCGTAGAAAGCACCTAGAACTGTGCGGTTTTCTTTTGCGTATAGAGGGAACTATGCTCAACACAGCATCCAACTCCCGGTTGTCGTGCTATAATCGGTGCAGGTATACAAAGACCGGAAGTTTCGCAATTTTCCTCCTACTTCGCGATTTTTTTTTGTGGAAAATCAAACCAGTAAATTTTAATGAATATTTTTTCCTGCCAAGGCCACAAGAAATACTTCAACAGGAAAAATCGCCAGACACGTATCTTTCATAGTCATTGCAGGAAAAAAAGAGGAAGTATGCGATTTTTCCAAAATTCGCTACAATCGAGCGTAAAACACGCAATGAAGAGGTCGGAAGAGACGTCTGAAACCAACGCAGTTTTATAGAACGAGCCTTCCAGTACAACATATTAAAAAATCTCGAGGGTGTTTTTTCGTATTCGGGAGAAAATATTTTTTTTGTAACAGAGGGTATTACGACCACAGTGACCCACGTTGCATGTGTCCAGTGGGGTGCTATATTTGTTTCTTGGGCTCCTGTTTTAATTCTTTTTATTTTTAATTTTTCTCTGGTTGGATTGGGTTTTAATGAGCAAGCAATATGCTGTGGCACAGACTTCTGCAAGGTTACCATAGCCTTTGCTTCTGTAGCATAACACGCGTATTGCAATCCTGGGTGGTTAAGTTTATGGCATTGTTTCCGGTGTGCACCGTGCCGGCAACGGAGATTGGGGATTAGCGGTGATGGGCAGGTCTCAGTAATACTTTTTGTCGTGTGAGCTAAAGCCCTGCGCGGATGAGCTTTTTCACATCCGCATCCTATCCGAAAAATCCGCGTCTCCCACGGCACGCAGCAGTAGTTCAGTTTCTATGCTAGATATATCAGGCCAGTTTTCCAGGAAATAAACGTTATTTCCCGTCAGCACAAAACAGAAAACAAAAAAAAGAGAGAAAGAGAGAGAGAGGAAAGGGGGGGGCAACAAAAAAGCTGTCACCAAACTTCATCCCCGCGGGCGACTTCCTCTCTCTCGTTCCGACAGTGAAAACCCCGGGCTTTTGTAGCGAGGACAGGTCCTGAGTGTCCATGATGCTACCAAAGGATACACGACAGCAAGTACAGGTTTAGCTTCCGCGAAAGATTATACGGCACCAAGCACAGCAACACATTTTGCACCAAACGGGATAAGTAGAGCTTATTGCAAGTGAAACGCAAGATCGGCGCCGAACGCGCACCTCGACTCGAGACGCCAGAGCCAGAGATCTCTCTCAGATGCGCGAGCTGCTTTCGTACACCTTGTACTCTATCTTCTGTACCTAGTGTGAAGCAAACTGATGGCGCAATCTCGCGGTTTATCCGAGTCTGACCCGCTCCTGATCCGGCGCCATCCACGTCCGATCCGCAGATCACAACAAGCGTCCATATTTCATCGGAACCCAGAAGTTCCTTGCGGATATCCGCGGCTATACGCTTCCATACGCAAGTGGTGTAAGGCTTTATATTCGATGACGATAGACGATGGAGTCGACCGCTTCCAGTACACGTCGGGGAAGATGGTCGGGTTGTAAACCGGATGCCTCTCCCCATCAGACTTCACATTTCCCACGAAATGCTTACTGCAAATCCTTGAGTGCTTTGTCGGCTCCCACAACCTGCCAGTGCTCCTGCAGAATGGAAAAGTTAGCAATTACAAGCTATTACAAGTCAGCAACCCCCTCGGTGAACTACGTCGGTTACACAACTCACGTCTCTCGGCGAACAAGTTGGATCCAAGTTGCACGTCGGTCCTTCTCGTAGGTTTTCCATGGAAAACTGTAAAGTCTGATACCCGGAGAATTGGCGTAGGTCGCGTTGCACCCAACTATGCAGCAGTTGTTGTGACTTGGCATTCTCGCTGCCTAAACAAACCCCAGCGAACGAAGAAGCCGCCGCACAAGCGCGATTGCCAAGGCTTCCTCGTGCTAAACAGCGGACGCCCTCCCGACGCTGTTCTCGGGCGTCCCGCGTGGGGGCGCGCCGGTCGCAGCGAAACACGCCGGCTCGGTCCCTATAAACGACGACAACGACGTCAGTGTGACGAGCCTACGAGCCCCACTGATCTCGATTGTAAAAGGCTGGATCGCGGATTGGGAGCGCGAGCGTGAAGAAACCGGCCGCCATCTTACTGTACCCACAACAGTCGCCGGAGCGATCATGGCAACTTCTTGCAATTACGGTCGTACCAGCCGTACTGGCAAGGTTACAGGGCCTAAATTTATACAGGTGAGTCACTCTTCATCGAGGAATAAATAGGCGTCCATTCTGTATATTTAGTTGGCCATTATGGAGTGTGTTCTTTTTTTTTTTTTGCCCAAAACGAGCACTGGATGCAGGTTGCTTGATCGCTCTTCCGACGTTCAATCGAGCACACTTGCATTTTACCCGGCGGCAAATACAGTTTGAGTGCATAATATGCTTGAAAGAACACGTTACACTGCACAGGTAGTGTTGTCATCAATATATGTGCGAGCACTCGAGCGCTTTTTTGCATGCATTGCTAGCAGGGTACATGGTGTTCTCTACGGAAGCAAGTGCCACATTCATTTCTTTGAATTACCTTCACGCACAAGTTCGGTATTACGTCATAATAAGACCACGATTGTCACATTTTTTCATGTAGTGGTATTGTTATGTGCCTTGGTTTGATTTGTGACAAAGAATCCTACGTAACTGTGGTGTGGCGCGACTTGAATAACGCATTTGTGTCTGAGCTGTATCGTCAGCTTGTTACGATAGTAATAATTTGTAGCGTGTCGTGCTATTTGTAGCAGTTTTTAAGGCAAAAGTGGTCTCTCAATACAGATTTCGTCATGAGGGCTACCCAGTGAATAATCTGTGCAGTGTGATACGGCTGGGTGTACCGGTAAGTATCACGTTCCTCATCCACTGGTTTCTACTTTACAGGAAGGAACAACCTCAGTGCACGCACTGTGGTTAGCCTCTCTGTTTTGCATATTTTCTTACATGTTCACCATCAGAAACACACCTTACAGTTTAGGCTCCTTCACCCAGCAATATAATAATTAGAGATTATAATTCTTTTTAGAAGAGTTCCCCATATCCTCTTTAGAATAGTTTTTCATCTTTTTAATTTTTAGAAGATACAGGGATTGTAAACCATGTTTTAAACTGATCTTATAACATTTGTCCAATGCATTTATTAAACAACATATTCATTTTTAACTGGTTGCACTCAAACCAATGTTCTGATGTATTATTTCCTTTGTTGTCGATGCACCATAAAAATTGGAATAATCATCATCAATGCAGGTTACTTCACCGCTGCCTCGACATACTCAAGAAATGGGTGCAGAACCTGCGTAATGCCCACAAACTTTGACTACCACAGAGTAGTAGAGAGACGTATAGAGCTGTCGGGGGTGAGATTTAGAAACATGGACCCCCTGAGCCCTGCGCGTTTTTTCCCCGCGCGGTGCGCGTGCGGAGGCTTGTCCGCGCGATTATAACATGCAAAGAAGGGTCATACACAAAAAGTACAAGTCAAAATATATTTATTAATGCCAATCAAGTTGAGATATATTTATTAAAGCCAATAATGCTGGGAATTGTGATGCCAATCAGGTGAAGGACAAAAACCCAGCCGAAAAAACCTTCACCACCTGTAACAGGGCGGTGCTCGGGTGGAGGGTTGCTGTGGTGGGCGGAGCGTGACCGGAGGGCTGCGCGCTTACCATTCATCCTGGGCTGACTTCTTTCACCACTTTCCTACTTGGGTCGATTTCCTTCCCGTGACAGGTGGGTGGAGCGTGACCGGAGGGCTGCGTGCATGCTTACCATTCACCCTGGGCTGACTTCTTTCACAGTTTTCCTACTTGGGCGTCGCGTGGCCGGAGGGCTACGTGTGCGTTTACCATTCAGCCTGGGTCGCCGACTTTCGTCATTTTTCAGACTGGGCCGCCGACTTTCGTCATTTTTGAGACTGGGCCGCCGACTTTCGCCATTTTTTCAGCCTGAGCCGACTTGAATCATATTTTTTCCAGCTACAACAGGTGTGCAGTTTACATGCAAAGGATAGCCATACACAAAAGTACAAGTGAAAATATATTTATTAAAGTCATTAGGAATTATGTTATGACTCTGTGTCAATGGGAAAAACTTAGCCAAAAATCTGAAATAGAAGGAACACAATACACGTAACAATACCTATTAAAGGTATGATACAATAGGATTGAATAGGTATCACAAATCAAGCACAATATTTTTATTAGTGGAAGTTTTCAATGAATCAGAAGTGAGTAGCACAGACATAAGGCAATAATTCGAATCAACACATAGCATTAATATAGAACCTAACCGACATGTAGGGAAATAATAGCTACACCATATCAATACGATCATCACATTTAATCAAAGAAGATATTCTTAATCAATATGATTATAAACAAAATTATAAGTTGTATTATAAAAAGTCTAATATTCCTATACGCGAGAACCATCTTTGCAATAGCGGGAAGTTCTGATAGTTGTATGTAATTAACTGTGAACAGCAGAGACACTGGAAGACTATGGGACACGAACACAACACGAAATAAAATCTATACCACTACAAAGAAGATATTCCACTTCACCACATAGCACGCTCCTAGCCAACAAACAGAACAAAGAACGACACGAACACAAGAGAAAAATCAGAAGAAAAAATCAAACTCCCCAGAAAATAGATATGTTAAAAACGAACTTCACCACATAGCACGCTCATAGCCAACAAAGAACGACACGAACACAAGAGGAAAATCAGAAGAAAAAATCAAACTCATCAGAAAATAGACATGTTAAAAACGAACTTCACCACATAGCACGATCCTAGCCAACAATCAGAACGACACGAACACAAGAGGAAAATCAGAAGAAAAAATCAAACCCGTCAGAAAATAGATATGTTAAAAACGAACTTCACCACATAGCACGCTCATAGCCAACAAAGAACGACACGAACACAAGAAGAAATAAAATCTACACCACTATGAAGAAGATATTCCTAATCAAAACAACACAGTAATCTATCATTCAGAAAATCAAACTCATCAGAAAATTAATATTCCTATACGCGAGAACCATCAATGCAATAGCGTGAATATCTGTCATAACATTTCGTGTGCAATAGGGAATCTCAGTTTCATATTCCGACATTACTCAACTTTTAATTTCTTATTATGTGAACAGCATAGACGTAAGGAAATAACGAGAAACAACACAATCAATAGCTACAATTAATAGAGAGCCAAAACCTGCGCATCATCCAACACATAGAGAAATAATAGCTAATCAATCTATCAAAGGCGAAATAGCACAGGCTTAACGCTGAAGAACAGAGGAACACGCGGCGACACGTAAACATCAACAGAGGAAAATAATCTATCATTGAACCATCATAAAATCGATCAATATACAATTTTCATTCTAACAAACACTACGAACCTTAATGGAGGTATCCAAGACGTAGGATATATGCACTGTTTTCACTATTTTCCTCAAAGCCGGGAGACTTTATGTCTCTATCTATATGGCCAAAGCACTGCGCATGCTTTATCACTCAAAGGGTTGGGGGCTATATTCCTTCGTCCAGCAAACAGAACGCTCTAGAGGTCAGATAAGAGAGAGTTCAAAGGCGATATATTTTATTGTGCAGCGCAAATAGATGTCGATATCATTCGCGGGGGGTCACTATCTTTTCGCATCCTTTCCCTGAAACGGAAATCTTTCGTCAAAGTGGTTGTCAAGTCGGCTAAGTTTGTAGAGATGCGATATTGTTATTGAAGATGTAGAGAAAGTCCAAATTATTAATTGGTAGCAACGATACTCAATCAAAAACGAGAAACAAATTTAATATCTTGCAACAGAAATTTCTAATGAACCACACAGAAATATCAAATGTGAAATGCAACTCAGAGTTATGATGCATTCTTATCTTAGAGGTACTTACTTATGTCATGCGAGTGAACAATTGGAACAAATACAAGACAATAATTATCTCGAGCGGTAAGTTCACAACTCATAGAATATCAGTCGAGTGAATACTTGAAACAAAATCAAAACAATAATTCTCACGACAGGTGGAGATTATAGCATTCTAAATCAGATAATAAAATTTTAATCAATAAAATAAACATAGATATGCTTTTAATTAAGTGTAGACGTGCACTTGAAAACAGAAGAGACAGTTGCTCTACTTTGAAAAGATGGACAGATTTTGTACTCGATACCATAAGTCATGGGAAGATGTGATAAAAAACTGCTTCGAAAAGGAGGAGCCGCGAAACGATTTCATTATCGCTGCATTTCAATACGTCCTAGACATGGTCGTATTCGGAGAAATGGTACAAACTACAGAACTGAAGGTGCAAGAATTTATATGCCGAATCTACAATACTTATAAAAATATCTGCACATCAACGTCGGAAGGGCCATTGGGATTGATGGCGGAGTTTTTGAGGTTTGCCAACGAAGAATTGAAATACACTAGACCAGATGTAATTGTAATCATTGCAATGGGCACTGCATACATCAAGAAAGCAGTCGGATCAAATTATCATATACAAGCGGTCTATATCGCACGATTCATTACGGATTTGTTGAAATTACACATATCTGAGATGGAAAGTACATAAAATCTTATCACGTGATATATTCCACTACCACGGCAACGCAATTATTTTCTTCTACCAGTCTCTGCAACGATGTCGAATGAACAGAAGTTCAATATTGTCGTGCAAGGTCTGATGTATAATCATTTATTGAAACTCAACAAACATATCAATTGTGGTGGACCACCGGACGATTTTCATCTAATACTCTCTTGTACGCCATTCAAGAACCTTCATACAACGAAAGGAAGCATCAATAAGAGACTGTGCAAGTTCATCGCGACAAAGTGCAAGTGGTTGAAGCAATACAAACACGGCGACAACATAGCGCCTGCGTTAATCAACGCTGGATTCAAGCGCCCAATAATCAGAATAAACTATTTAATGTCTTCGGAATTCATCAATGAAGACAACAAACGAAAACTTCAGAGTTTGAAATAGAACTGTAATTTATCGAAATAAACAAGTGTATAAGTGAAACAATAATTGTAATCTTTGTCATCATTATAATGAATTCTTCGCATGACAATGAAAAACACTTTACATTTAGCATGGCTAGACTGAGAACAATGATCGCTAAGGAAACGAATATTCCACAATTTGTGTCAGAATTCTCATATGGAATGAGACCTGACCACCAAATAGGTTTTACTCGAATACACTCTGTACAAATTCAACACCCGATGGATAGAATTGCCGGAGAAGGATCGGTCACTGAAATTTAGAGGCAGGATACATCGGTCTATGATTACAAAAAAGGATCACTAATCTCATGTGAAAACTTATCATATTTCATGAATTAAATTCCACAGTGCATGTATATTTCTCAATCAGTTGCACTATCCCAGACTTAGTAAAAGAAGAAAAGGCCTATTTGACAAGCAACCGATTGGAGTGCGGAACAAACAAATAAATAAATATGAGATAAACTGATGTTCTGAGGCTGGAACAATCATCTTTCATCGTAAATAAATATTTTTGTCAACACAGTTGTCCATTGTTTGAGTAGGAAAAAGGAGCCGTCTAAGGCTTGCAGTGGGGGCCAAGATATGGCAAAACGGGAAATAAGGCAAGATAACTGATTGCGGCGGGCCGTTCGCGACAACTTTTACAATCGCATTGGGGTTCATTGCCTGGGAGATAATACGAAGCCTTCGCAAAAAGCGAATCTATTATCAGATGCCACAATGCAAACGAAAGATTTTACGAGCACGACGTACAGGCCAAGTTTACGTTTCTAATCACGTAGTCTTCGTAACACATGGCACACAAACGTATATGAAATAATTTGCAAGTGGCAATCAGATTTTGGGAGAAGCGGATCACACAACAGCCATCAGAAGTGTTTAACCAATGTACAATGAAGATGAGCGTTACGCATAAACACAATGGAAGATATGTTATATTAATTATAATAACCAGATCAGCGCAGGTCACACATAAACGTAGATCCAATTCACAAAATATACTCGAGATTTCCCGTAACCATACAGAAATCATATCACATTATTTTAGTGTCATGGCATCTGGGCACTACAAATGGAAAGGCCATACTTTAATGTTATAAGTCTTTAGCTCATAACGTTGTAACGCGCAAATTCCACACTAAAGATAATTTTCTTCTTTAAATTTTCAAAATCAAAACTGCACGCTATTTCCTGCATTTTTCTAAAGATATAGATTAAAAAGTTGTGCATATACTCACACATACAATACAAGATATTTGATTGTGGATTAATTGCTAAAATGTATCGATCCAGATTAAGGAGAAGTGTTGACTACCACACAGCAGTAAGAGTTTAATCACAATTTGAACAAGTGTTGCGATTTATGATCAGTGTTGTAGAATGTGTAATTTCACAATACGCAAGCTTTAGGTCGCTCACTTTGACGAGCACTCTTTCATGATGTCAGGGAATCTAATCGAATGGATTGATATTTTCTGTATACACTATAACATAATGCGAATTCTTTATGTCGCGGATATTAAAAGTTACGAATATTTTTCGAACGAAAATTTACTTAAGACTCGAAGAAAGGGTTTGACGAAAAGTTTGACAAACTTTGACGAAAGATTTCCGTTTCAGGGAAAGGATGCGAAAAGATAGTGACGCCCCGCGAGTGATATCGACATCTATTTGCGCTGCACAATAAAATATATCGCCTTTGAACTCTCTCTTATCTGACCTCTAGAGCGTTGTGTTTGCTGGACGAAGGAATATAGCCCCCAACCCTTTGAGTGATAAAGCATGCGCAGTGCTTTGGCCATATAGATAGAGACATAAAGTCTTCCGGCTTTGAGGAAAATAGTGAAAACAGTGCATATATCCTACGTCTTGGATACCCCCATTAAGGTTCGTAGTGTTTGTTAGAATGAAAATTGTATATTGATCGATTTTATGATGGTTCAATGATAGATTATTTTCCTCTGTTGATGTTTACGTGTCGCCGCGTGTTCCTCTGTTCTTCAGCGTTAAGCCTGTGCTATTTCGCCTTTGATAGATTGATTAGCTATTATTTCTCTATGTGTTGGATGGTGCGCAGGTTTTGGCTCTCTATTAATTGTAGCTATTGATTGTGTTGTTTCTCGTTATTTCCTAACGTCTATGCTGTTCACATAATAAGAAATTAAAAGTTGTGTAATGTCGGAATATGAAACTGAGATTCCCTATTGCACACGAAATGTTATAACAGATATTCACGCTATTGCATTGATGGTTCTCGCGTATAGGAATATTAATTTTCTGATGAGTTTGATTTTCTGAATGATAGATTACTGTGTTGTTTTGATTAGGAATATCTTCTTCATAGTGGTGTAGATTTTATTTCTTCTTGTGTTCGTGTCGTTCTTTGTTGGCTATGAGCGTGCTATGTAGTGAAGTTCGTTTTTAACATATCTATTTTCTGATGAGTTTGATTTTTTCTTCTGATTTTCCTCTTGTGTTCGTGTCGTTCTTTGTTGGCTATGAGCGTGCTATGTGGTGAAGTTCGTTTTTAACATATCTATTTTCTGATGAGTTTGATTTTTTCTTCTGATTTTTCTCTTGTGTTCGTGTCGTTCTTTGTTCTGTTTGTTGGCTAGGAGGGTGCTATGTGGTGAAGTGGAATATCTTCTTTGTAGTGGTATAGATTTTATTTCGTCTTGTGTTCGTGTCCCATAGTCTTCCAGTGTCTCTGCTGTTCACAGTTAATTACATACAACTATCAGAACTTCCCGCTATTGCAAAGATGGTTCTCGCGTATAGGAATATTAGACTTTTTATAATACAACTTATAATTTTGTTTATAATCATATTGATTAAGAATATCTTCTTTGATTAAATGTGATGATCGTATTGATTTGGTGTAGCTATTATTTCCCTACATGTCGGTTAGGTTCTATATTAATGCTATGTGTTGATTCGAATTATTGCCTTATGTCTGTGCTATTCACTTCTGATTCATTGAAAACTTCCACTAATAAAAATATTGTGTTTGATTTGTGATACCTATTCAATGCTATTGTATCATACCTTTAATAAGTATTGTTACGTGTATTGTGTTCCTTCTATTTCAGATTTTTGGCTAAGTTTTTCCCATTGACACAGAGTCATAACATAATTCCTAATGACTTTAATAAATATATTTTCACTTGTACTTTTGTGTATGGCTATCCTTTGCATGTAAACTGCACACCTGTTGTAGCTGGAAAAAATATGATTCAAGTCGGCTCAGGCTGAAAAAATGGCGAAAGTCGGCGGCCCAGTCTCAAAAATGACGAAAGTCGGCGGCCCAGTCTGAAAAATTACGAAAGTCGGCGACCCAGGCTGAATGGTAAACGCACACGTAGCCCTCCGGCCACGCGACGCCCAAGTAGGAAAACTGTGAAAGAAGTCAGCCCAGAGTGAATGGTAAGCATGCACGCAGCCCTCCGGTCACGCTCCACCCACCTGTCACGGGAAGGAAATCGATCCAAGTAGGAAAGTGGTGAAAGAAGTCAGCCCAGGATGAATGGAAAGCGCGCAGCCCTCCGGTCACGCTCCGCCCACCACAGCAACCCTCCACCCGAGCACCGCCCTGTTACAGGTGGTGAAGGTTTTTTCGGCTGGGTTTTTGTCCTTCACCTGATTGGCATCACAATTCCCAGCACTATTGGCTTTAATAAATATATCTCAACTTGATTGGCATTAATAAATATATTTTGACTTGTACTTTTTGTGTATGACCCTTCTTTGCATGTTATAATCGCGCGGACAAGCCTCCGCACGCGCGCCGCGCGGGGAAAACAACGCGCAGGGACGCGCCGCGCAAGGAAAAATACGCGCAGGGCTCAGGGGGTCCATGTTTCTAAATCTCACCCCCGACAGCTCTATACGTCTCTCTACTACTCCACAGCACCCCCAGAAAGTAAAGGCATATGTGTCACATGGGATTTTTAAAGGCATTCACAGTATATCATACCTTGTATGAACTGTTGTAGATCTAAGCAGCCTCTACAGTACACTCTCAGAAGTTAAAACTTGTCAGGGAACTGTGATAATTGTTTCAGTTAATAGGCATGCACATATACGCTATAAGAAGAAAATTGTTTATTGAGTATGCACTTCTTCTTCATGGGTGCCTTCCTGGTACATTGAGACTGGAACTGGTCCCTGTTCGATAACACAGTTTGTCCAGTCCCAGTTGCAACTGGACCAGTTCAACTGGGACTGGGTGAGGTGTGTTTTCGAACAGGGACCAGTTCGATCAGCTGGTACCAGTTGGCCCAACTGGTTTCTGGCCGGTCCCAGTCTCAACTGGGACCGGTTGCAACTGGGACTGGGTGAACTGTGTTATCGAACAGGGACTAGTTGTCCCTTTTGTGTCGTTGTGTCGTTTATGCACTCATCCACGGCGTCCACATCTCTTGCAAAGATTTCCGCTCAATGTGCACCTGCGAACGTACTCCGTCAAGTAAGAATAATAGTGAATTCACGATTTTAATGTTAACATCTTTAACGGTATTTTCTATTTTGACGTTCACGATTTATTGACTGTAAATACCTAACTAATGCCGTTGATGTTGTGGCTTGTGAGCAGCAGCAGCACCGTCATCACTGCCGCTGTCCAATCATCGTCTTCATCGTGGCATCACCAATCGACAAAAACGATGGGCGCGAGAGTTCATCGCCCAGCGTCGACGCATCAACATCTCATGAACTCTTTAATTCGGCCCTTTACCAACCTAAAGCATTAATAAACGTC